>NW_024396447.1:0-60597 GCF_016617805.1 Bactrocera tryoni | reverse complement strand
TAAACAAAATTATTAATTATTTCTCTCTGTTGCAATATGTTGCCATAGTTTAAAAAAATATTGCAATTGTAAATTCTTTAAGCCTCTTTTTTAACACCATCGATCTTATCGCGCTTAAGCATACAAAACGTCCTGCGACCCTACGGTCCAACCGCAGTTAAAAGAAATACTAACAAGTAAGGAAGGGCTAAGTTCGGGTGTCACCGAACATTTTATACTCTCGCATGATAAAGTGATAATCGAGATTTCATTGTACGTCATTTACATATTTTTCAAATACCGTATTTTTGTAAAGTTTTATTCCGCTATCATCATTGGTTCCTAATGTATATACTCGTATTATACAGAAAAGGCATCAGATGGAATTCAAAATAGCGTTATATTGGAAGAAGGCGTGGTTGTAGAACCGATTTCACCCATATTTCGTACATGTCATCAGGGTGTTAAGAAATATTATACATACCGAATTTCATTGAAATCGGTCTAGTAGTTCCTGAGATATGGTTTTTGGTCCATAAGTGGGCGGCGCCACGCTCATTTTCAATTTTTAAAAAAAGCCTGGGTGCAGCTTCCGTAAAATTTAGTGTTTCTGACGTTTTTTATTAGTCGGTTAACGCACTTTTAGTGATTTTCAACATAACCTTTGTATGGGAGGTGGGCGTGGTTATTATCCGATTTCTTCCATTTTTGAACTGTGTATGAAAATGCCTGAAAAAAACGACTCTGTAGAGTTTGGTTGACATAGCTATAGTACTTTCCGAGATATGTACAAAAAACTTAGTAGGGGGCGCGGCCACGCCCACTTTTCCAAAGAAATTGAGTCCAAATATGCCTCTCCCTAATGCGATCCTTTGTGCCAAATTTCACTTTAATATCTTTATTTATGGCTTAGTTATGACACTTTATAGGTTTTCAGTTGCCGCCATTTTGTGGGCGTGGCAGTAGGCCGATTTTGCCCATCTTCGAACTTTCTTAACCTTCTTATGGAGCCAAGGAATACGTACCAAGTTTCATCATGATATCTCAATTTTACTCAAGTTACGAGCTTGTACGGACGGACGGACAGATGGATGGACAGACGGACGGACAGACGGACGGACAGGTAGATTTGGATGGACAGACGGACGACGGGACAGACAGACATCCGGATTTCGACTCTACTCGTCGCCCTGATCACTTTGGTATATATAACCCTATATCTGACTCTTTTAGTTTTAGGACTTACAAACAACCGTTATGTGAACAAAACTATAATACTCTCGTTAGCAACATTGTTGCGAGAGTATAAAAATATATGTATAAAAGTACAAAACGTCCAAAAGAGGGGTACGATTTTTATTTACAAAAAACGAAAATTTTTCTTGTCATTAAACATAAAGTCATCTAACTTCTACACCTCCAAGTACTGTGCCGAAACTCCGAAGTCAAGTGGGAATTTCTGTGAGTGAAAAAGGCAACAGCTCTCTTTGCATTTCTCATTCCAACAATCCAATTTGTTTCTAGTTGTGGCTGCTTAACTGCGGCAAGACGAGATAAGAGGACAGACGAGAAATAAGACGAGCAGTAACTCGACGCGGCGACAACATTTTGTTATGCAAATTAACTTTCATGTTTTTCTTGAGGCATCGCGCCTGGACAGTGTAAATGCCGCCGCTTTTATTTAATTTTTATGCAGCAAAGCGGTATGTTAAAAAATATAATTTTTAATACGATTATATGATATTGGATAATATGTATGTTGAATGTTTATGTTTTTCTTAATGGCTTTCATAATTCCTCTAATTATACACATTTACACCATTAGTCGTCCTTTGGAAATGTAAAATATTACTGGAAATTGCAGCGCAAAGAAGTTTCAAGCTTGAACAAGAAGGCACTTGTTTCCTTGGTGGTATAATTTTAAGAATAGAAAACTTATTCTTCGACCCAAAAATATAAATTACTAGACCTGTCTGTCCACGAAATAACTAGTTTTCATCCTTATTCGTAAATAATATTTTTAATGTATGGAATAGTTTGTTTTACGGATAGACTGACGGACACTCACCCGAATTACAACTAGCCTCTATTCACAGAGAAGAAAGTACTCAATAATTTTTTAAAATAATATATATGTATATGTGTATCAACTATTTTTGTGCTCAGTGTGCTCAGTCAAGTTTAACTGAAATTGACCAAAATTTTAAAACCCCAAAAATTCATCATTCGGAATAAAAGAAATATCAAAATAAATTAGAAATTTGAGAAATCAGTAGATAAGGCATACGATTATTATTATTTGATGAAATCAAAAGCAGAAGGGTAAAACCAGATATATCTCCCGGAGTTAGTAGACTGCAGTGATAAATATTATCTACATCTGCCTTAGCAAACTTGCTAAGGCTTTTCATAAACCTTTAAATACCTTTTACTTTTACCTTCGGCTGCACTGAAGCTATTATACCCTTCACAGGAGCATTTCTTTTAGTAACTATGTGTTTAGTTTGTATGAAAGCTATATGCTATATATAGAAATCCGATATGAACAATTTTTTCGGAGACTACAATATTTCCATGAACAACTACTCATACCAAATTTTGTGAAGATATATTGTCAAATGTGAAAGTTTTCCATACTAGCACTTGATTGCGAACGTTCAGTTTGTATGGCAGCTATATATGTTATAGTGGTTTGATATCGGCAGTTGAAGAGAAAATGATGTTTGCAAAATTTCACGATGTCTTAAAAATTGAGGGACTAGTTCGTATACATACAGACGGTCAGACAGACAGACAGACGGACATGGCTAAATCGACTCAGCTCGACATACTGATATATATACTTTAGAGGCTCGCCGATGCTTCCTTCAGGGTGTTACAAACTTCGTGGCAAACTAAATATACCCTGGTCAGCATATAAAGACATGGCTATGAAGAAAACTGGACACAGAGACATATTTTGCGGGGGAAGCAGATTTTCATAGTGTATGGAGGAATCAAAAAATAATGGTTTTAATCTGTGAAATAACGCTTATAACTTTTTGAAATCAGGCAGTGATTAACCAAACTTCGTCGGTTAACTAAGCTGTAAAGACAGGACGACGATGGTGGAAAGCTTCACTTCAATAAGAGTAATAGCAGTTTACATGCATTAAAGAAGAATAACCCACTATTCTGTTTTATGTACTGCGGCTTTTTAAATTTGCGCAACACTTTGTCGTATGCCGAAAGATTTCATAATATTGGGAAAACTATCAGGTTTCTGAGTGTTTTTCCAGCAACCATATCGAGTTATTTTGAGAAGTTAATGACATATTTTGTTATAATATAAGTGTTTCAAATTGCCAAAATATGGTTTAAGTCTTAAAAAACAGAATGAATTTGTGGCGTGAAGATGAACATAAAAAATTTAACTTAAAATTTTGAAACCATATTTAATATTACCATTTGTTTTCGTACGATCACTACCAGAAGCTAGCACCATTTCATTTGAAAATTTGTAGAAAAGCCCTATTCTACATTAACAAACATTATCCCTAGATTTCTGTAAAAATAATAAGTGTTTCGCTCACTTTGAACATAGCCACTCTTGAACTATCGGAAACAAATTTTCAAACTTCCAAAATTAAGGCGTCCTGCATGTTAACGTTTATCTGCTTACTTACATATGTCTGATGAAACTGGCGCATTTGAATAAACTATCTCATTTTAAAGTTGATTGCAATGAGGTATGAGGCTAAAAACTTACCATATTTAACATCGTTGGCTAGTTCCGTGGCTTTTAATAGAGATAAGTACATAAAATTGGCCTTCATAAGTATTAGTTTTTTACTTTAGCCCGGAAGGAAAATTGTCTGAGAAAGTAGAAAATTTGTATGGCGGCTCCTACATATTGAGGATATTGACTTTTTCAGAGCCACATCATATACCGTTTGGTTCATCGGCCCATTTATTGGCAGAACACTTAAAGCAGGTCCTATTCATGGCTCTGATTCGAACGGAAGGCAGTTAAGCATAATAAACCAGTGGATTGTATCTGAAAGCCAATCTGTTACTATTAGCTAATACTTGATTAAGACGTGACATTTTTTGTAAATAATTATACGATCTGCAAATACGTAGCACATTTGCTCTATAATCAATTGTTTTTGCAGCGCACGTGATTTAACAAAGTTTTTTGGTAATTTTTTCACACCTTAGATTACATTATTGGAGTTTTAGTATAGATCCCTAACTTTTTTGAAAATACAGCCTATGTTCACCACAGATAGTGTAGCTTTCCAACATTGAAAGAATTTTTCAAATCGGTCAAGTAGTTTCGTAGCCTATTCAATGCAAACAAACAAATCTTTACTCTTTATATATGTATTAGTATAGATATGGTCCTTGTAGTATGAAAGTGTAATTTATAGTTCAATTTGCTATTGCGATCCACTTCCAATTATATGTAATGTATGTATTATTCCTAACCTCGAATTAAGCGCTTACATATTTCAGAAAAAATCCATAAACCGAATACAAAACTTTGTAAACAAAATGTTACTCATACGCTCTGTTGATTACATTTCATTAACAAAAACAAATAGTGCAGGGAGGAGCTTGTCGAATTTGAAATAAAATTCAGAACTATCAGTAATAATACACATGGCATATCATTTGATTACTTATATTATTGTAATTAGCTACAATATGCTATAGAGGGGTGGTATAAATTTTATAATTCAAAACAAACATTATATGAGTTTGCTATTCTTCAGTGATCATCATGTAAATAAATTTAAGCAGGTTTGGATTAAAATTACTTTGAGTAAAAAAACACTTGTGCCAACGATTTTAATTGCTGAAATCAATTTCCGGAATAACCTTCAATGCCCTTAGCGATTCACGTTTACTGTCTTCAAATGACTCAAAACGGTTTCCCCGGACAGGTAGTTTGAGTTTTCTGGATAGCCAGAAGGTATACGGAGCTAAATCAGGCGGATACGGTGGTTGCTGCACGATATTAGATGAAAATTTGGCAAAAACTCACGAAGAATCAATGCAGGAGGCGGCGGTCTAATATTTTGGTTCAAAAAACAAGAGTTGACGGCCCATAAATATGGACTCTGTTAACGAAAAGCTATACGAAAACGACGCATAACACTCAAATAATATTGCTTGTTGACAGTTTGGCCGGTTGGAAGGAATTCAAGATAACCTTGAATTCTGACATAATTTTTTCCTCGCAACAAACGCTTATCACCGAAGGGCTTTTCCCACATTCCGGGTGTTTTGGCACCAGAAAACAACAAAATTGAATAAAACTTTTTTGTAGAATAATTGACTTATAGTATAAATCTCCGAATGCACTTTATGTACTTCAGAAAGACAAGCGTATACTAAATACTAATGATTATTTTGATGTGATATTTGGCCGATGTCAATAACAGTCATACCAACATAGAACAAAAAATCGACGAATTGGCTGTCGCGTAAAATTTAAATTAAAAAATATAACTATTTTTTGGCAACAATGCATAACCCTATATCTATCTCAATTTGTTTCAGGTAACGCATAAAACTGTTAGGAGAATTAATCTATTATACTATGTAGCAACATGTTCCAAGAGTAGAGACAGATGATTCTTCCATTGATAACTAAGTTCGAAAACTTTTAGGCCGTTTTTGGTTGAAAAAAATAACACATATGTTTCTGCAGTACAAGAAATGTAACATTTTGTTGATATTCCACAGCACTAGGTTCTCCAACAGCACCGAAGTCTTATTGGAGCGTAAAATATAAGATGTGACGAAAAAGGATACGTGTCTAAATTGTAACAAGAAGCAAACGTTAAAATTGTTGACGCAGCGATAAGTGGAATCTTCTTGGCATAAATTTTGATGACGGTGTCGACTATTCGAGTATTAGTAAACACTCACTTTGTGGAACTCACGTTTACATTTATGAAGGGCGATATGAAAGTTATGGCAACTAAATGTTTAACGGTAACTGTTCAATGAGTTTCAGGACACCGAAGATAATGGAAGATTGCGCATGCTTTCGCTTCAGATATATATGTGTTTATCGTTAATCACGTCTCACAAATTTAGTCCGCCATCACTGATCATAATGGCTTCGGCTTTGGAGTAATATTAAATTCTGCATAATTTATTTAACCACTGAGGTGAGATGAGGTGAGATAAGGTAGGTTTGGCATTACGACATATTATAACCACAAAAATATATTATTTTAGTTTCGTTAAGAAATCTCGCAGATTGATCAGGAGTTTGAAAATCTTTATATTAGGAATATGGGGGCTAGAGATGTTATGTAAGTCAGCACCCCACACATTTAAAAAGAATCATAATACAATAGGTAACAGCTGAGAGGGTCTGCAAATTTCAAATATTCAGTGTGACGTTCAATATCCAGTATTGTTCTTTTTTCCTATAAAGACAATCCGTACCAGTTTGGCTGCGAAATTTTATTTTCACGTATTTGTTTAGCGAGTTATCATACTTTTAATTGTTTTAAATGTAATCTCTATAAGGTGAGTGGGCCGGGTTACAACAGTTTAAGTCCAAAAATATGTACAATTGGTCTACAATCATCTCAGGATATTTACCCTCAATATATACCATAGTATTTGGCAGTATTTGTCTATTTTCCCCGGCTTTGATTCTTGCAAGAGTATTAAACGTTTGGTTACTCCCGAACCTAGACGTTTTTACATCTTCAATATTTGTGAATTTTGATTCCTGATGACTTCTACTTCTTTGCGGATACCAGTCAAATGACATTCTCGTCATGTTGTTTCTGCCCCATCCAACCGTTTTCTGCACTTTATTATCTTCAGTACGGGTTCTTCATTCGTTAAGCTACATACTACATCCACTTTATAGCTTATAGTTTTAGACCAGAATAGTCCGGAATTGATGAATACTGGGAGTATGGCATTGCATATTACCATATAAAATGATGACGATATCTATGAAAAAAAGGATACATGAGCAAAGAATACGACCACGTTTTCTACTGGTTTTTTAAACTCTGGATACATGGTTTATTTGTTATACGCATTCAATGTGCGATATTTCACCGCATCCACAATTTTATTGCCATCTTTGGCATAAATCTTTCTGCAGAAAATGACTATTCCATTGTAGAACAAGAAAAAATGTTAACTTCGGCTGCACCGAATGCATTTCTTTTAGTAACTATGTGTTCAGTTTGTATGGAAGCTATATGCTATATATAGAAATCCGATATGAACAATGTTTTCGGATATTATATTTTTGTCTTAGAAAATAACCTGTGCCAACTTTTGTGAAGATACATTGTCAAATGTGAAAGTTTTCGATACAAGAACTTGATTCCGATCGTTCAGTTTGTATGGCTGCTATATGTTATAGTGGTCCGATATCGTGGTCCGATAATGAGTTGCTTCTTGAAGAGAAAATGACGTTTGCAAAATTTCAAAATGATATCTTAAAAACTGAGACTAGTTCGTATATATACAGACGGACGGACAGACATCGACTCAGCTCAACATACTGATCATTTACATATATATATATGTACTTTATAGGGTCCCCGACGCTTCCTTCTGGGTGTTACAAACTTCGTGACAAACTTAATATACCCTGTTCAGGGTATAAAAAGAACTGCTGTCTTATTTAGAAGTCTTTATGTACATATTTTTAGCAAAAATGCTTTGGTAACTTGTAACAATGCCTACATGTAGGCATCTGTTGGTTAATGAAGAGTTTCTAAATTCACAAAATTCTTACTCCCGCCAGTGCCTGTTCCGAAAGAAATAAATGGTTACCCATTTCGAGGTTCGATTCTTTTTATACTCTCGCAACAAAGTTGCTAAGGAAAGTTTTATAGTTTTGTTCACATAACGGTTGTTTGTAAATCCTAAAACTAAAAGAGTCAGATATAGGGTTATATATACCAAAGTGATCAGGGTGACGAGTAGAGTTGAAATCCGGATGTCAGTCTGTCCGTCCGTCCGTCTGTCCGTCCGTCCGTGCAAGCTGTAACTTGAGTAAAAATTGAGATATCTTGATGAAACTTGGTACACATATTTCTTGGCTCCATAAGAAGGCCAAGTTCGAAGATGGGCAAAATCGGCCCACTGCCACGCCCACAAAATGGCGGAAACCGAAAACCTATAAAGTGTCATAACTAAGCCATAAATAAAGATATTAAAGTGAAATTTGGCAAAAAGGATCGCATTAGAAAGGGGTATATTTGGACGTAACCTTCTTGGAAAAGTGGGCGTGGCCCCGCCCCCTACTAAGTTTTTTGTACATATCTCGGAAACTACTATAGCTATGTCAACCAAACTCTATAGAGTCGTTTCCTTCAGGCATTTCCATATACAGTTCAAAAATGGAAGAAATCGGATAATAACCACGCCCACCTCCCGTACAAAGGTTATGTTGAAAATCACTAAAAGTGCGTTAACCGACTAACAAAAAACGTCAGAAACACTAAATTTTACGGGAGAAGTGGCAGAAAGAAGCTGCAACCAGGCTTTTTTTAAAAATTGAAAATGGGCGTGGCCTCGCACACTTATGGATCAAAAACCATATCTCAGGAACTACTAGACCGATTTCAATGAAATGCGGTTCATAATATTTTCTTTTCTTTCCCTGATGACATGTACGAAATATGGGTGAAATCGGTTTACAACCACGCCTTCTTCCACTATAACGCTATTTTGAATTCCATCTGATGCTTTCTCTGTATAATATATATGTACATTAGGAAATGAAAATACAATTCAATACTCAAAGTACACAAATTGATCTAATCTAATTAATTTTACTGCAAAATAAAAAAAATATGTAAATTATTATCACTTTATCATGCGAGAGTATAAAATGTTCGGTGACACCCGAACTTAGCCCTTCCTTACTTGTTTTTAAATAAAAAAAACCAGAAACTTCAAATTTAATGGGCAATGTTTATTATCATTCGAAAGAATATTTTTTGGCATTTATTTTCAGGAGATTATCTTTTTCAAATGTTAGCCGCGGCTATGCCTGAGATGATCCATCCGCCGAGTCCAATTCTCAATGACTCGTTCAAGCATTTCGACTAGTAATTGACAAATAACATGCATGGTGTTTTTCTCCAAGGCCTGAGTTAAAGCAAGATTGTCGCGAAAGGCTTTAAGCTTTACATATCCACAAAGGAAAAAACCAAACGGTGTCATCACTGAAGAAAGTTCAAGTCGTTCCATACGTCGTTTTTCCGAGTTGCTGCGAACGGTGCCGTATCTTCGTATACACCCTCAGCTACGACTTCTATATTTTCTTCACTACATGCTGGACGTGATCTATTATGTCTACGCTCAATGTGCCGATTAAGTTGACCATAAGTTGAACAAAGCGCACAAAACATATTCTTTGCAGAACGTGAACATAAAGTTGAACCATTTGTAAACCTTGTTGAGGCGTAAGTCTTTCCACGATGAAATCCCAAACGTAAGTGCACAAAAATAGCATGACATCTCGACACGACTCCCATGTGGTTATTGAAAAAAGTACCTCTACTTAGACACTTGTTATAATGTGCATGTAAAACAACGGTAGCGATGATGTTAACAATAAATTAACCGATAAAGGTGTTCTGACTAACCAACGAAATATTTATTGTGCGCTGAAAACACTTTTTATGCAGAGGTTACAGCCTTCGTAAATTTTATTACAAGCTACTATGGTTGTCGCTCACTACATGCACATTTTAGAGGGTACTTAAGATGTGTTATACTAAGGCGACTTGAAGAGATTCACCTTAAACCAAAAAGAGCGGTATTATATGCGTCGAAAGATAAAAGAAAGGGAAGCGAATGTTGTTACAAAATGAACGGCAAGAGAAAGAAAAACACTTCTTCAGCTGAGTTCGACATTTTATTTATTTAACAGCATTCTTGGCCAGTCATTGTTTTCATAGTAGCTGTTGTTAAGGCGAATAACGAAATCATTTATCTTCTGTGGTTGAGCAAGGTAAGCAGAATGTGGCATGTTTTCAGATTGATCTTATTTGGTGTGTTTTAAGCTATTGTACTAGTTATCCATGACACGAGGGGCTTGGTCAGTGGTCTTAGAGCATTTATTGTTCACCACTAAATCCGCCGGTAGATAACACGTGCTGGATTGTGCCCTTATTATTAACGGTAAAAGAACAGGATAACGATTCATTAAAATTGTTTTGCGGTTGAAATACTTTACCTGAATTTGTCAAATAAACAAAAAGAAAATCCTTTTGCAAGGTAAAAATTGTTTGTAAATGTATTTCTAAGTTTAACATACTAAGACTTTGTTTCACGGACCAAAACTATTATAATGTCTGTAGGCTAGTAAAAACATATATGTATGCATATAAGCGAAATAAATAAATAACTTTTTAGCGAACATCTATCCGTTGTTAGTTTGTGGCTAATCTGTTACCTATTCCTCTCATCCTCTGACTCTCTAACTTAAGCTAAGCAAATTATTGCTAAGCTTTGTTTTGTATTTTATATGCAGCTCAACTCATTTACATTTCCTTAATAGTCAAAAGCTTCGAAGCGAAAAACTCAAACAACTAAAAGAACTTAATTTATTGAATTTTTTTCAGAAGTTATCACTAGCCTGCTCCACAATACAAACTTTATCAATTATACCTGTAATGAGTTCATTCCACAACCACTTTATTTATAACTCCTCTCTCTTTAATCAAACCAGTTTTATTTAATTTTACTCTTTTTCGTATCTATTGGTCTGTCTCCATTATTTTTCTGTCATGTTGTCCACTTCCGCCTGCCAGCTGCTCTGCATGTCTTTAAGTTTGTACTTTCGTGCGGAAACGTAAGTGTGTGAGATATAACGCTTGCCTTCCGGTCACATAAGTTAAATCTTTCATACAATTTTCCGCATGATAAAAATTCTTGTCAGAAATTTCACGGATAATTTGTTAAATTACTGGTTAATTACTCAACTGCCCTACCAGAGATTTCCGCTAAGCTTTCTTCGACTCCCACGTGTCAACTTTTCAATGAAACTAAAACTATTTTCAAAATGATTTGTGGAAAAAGTGTGCAGTTAGGGCTTCATATATTTCTACCTATGCACTTACATACTGGTCGTATACAATCAATGCGCCGGACCACTGAGAAAGTGTATTACAAGAACAACTTTCTTCAACAAGTTAAGAAATTAAATTCCGAGCATATGGCACGATGAAAATCCTGTCACCAAACCTATTCTTTACTTCATTGTTTCAGTCTTCCACATACTTAGATTTTATCGTTTACTCTTCGTATTAAAGTGAAATGATTGCAGAACACATAACTTATTGACCTTATTTGCCAAAGTGGTAACTTTTAGGTTGCAAACATCAGGCGTTTTCCAGGAAAGAGCGGATTTTGAACGCATTTTTGATTAAATGGTTTGAGAGTGTGGCAAAAGTTACGAAGGGCCAACAATTTGACAAGGGTTACACGGAGATCCTTGTCATCCTTTGATAAGCCGCAAAATCGTTATTGTTTACTTTGTCGCTTTGTAAAATTGATTTAAATAATGCAATGAGATTTATAAATGCAATATTTACAAGCGTTCTTTTCACCAGTTATATCATGCAACTTTGGAGTTAAGTATCAAAGGTTAAATGTAGAGTTCAAACCACCGCCATTTACTAAAATTACAAAAAATGCTATACGTGTTGAAAAATTTTTGAACTTAAATTCATAATCAGGACACATACTCCAGAAATCTCTTTGCACAGCAGTCGTAAATTCTTCTTGCAGATTTGTTGAGTAGTATAGTTTTGGAAAAATAATATTAGACTATTGGAAAAAGCAAAGAGGAAGAAAATGAAAATAAAGCTATGTAAGTAGCATGATGGTGAATATATTTAAACCAGATCAATTTTAAGACTTATTCAGGATGAGCCTATGAAAGCCTACGGTCAGTCAACTGGTCATATTCTGAAAACGCGTTTGAAACAAATAAGACGCAACAGATGCAAAGGCACTTTTAGAGGCACGCGACCAACGGTGTGTTTAGTAAGCAAAACGGCAAAATCTACGCAAAAAATTTGAATACAAGAATCCAACGCGGAAACCTTTCAGCTGTTGTAAAGGTCTCCACTAAAGACGTTACACCTCTTCACTTCTTTGTTAGTGAAATGTATCAGAGTGATTTTTTAGAGCGCAATAAAGCAGTATGGCAACACTCTCTTCAATGGAGAACATTAGTTCTTTCAGTAAGATTCTGCTCCAGCATAGAAAGCAAAAACCACTTAGCAGTGGCTTAAAAGCAATATTCCTGATTCTATAGATCTAGGTGATTGGCCGTCTGGAACTCCCAACTTAAAACCAATGGACTATAGTTTCTGGTAAGAGTTAGAGAACAAAGTCTGCCGACCATCACACCATAAAGATCATCTAAGCTAAGTAGAGCCAGCGATCCAATGCAGAATCACTCTCGCTAACACATTCTAGTTTTTACTGTGTAGAAATTTCAGAAACAATGGTCATCTTGAAAACGAGAATTTTATGGACATCAGTTATTTCTTTCGAGAAGAAGATTTTGAAATTTTTATAAACGGCGATTCAACTTTGTCTTGCTCAGTAACAACCACATATTCGTACAATAACTATACATATGTAAACACAAATTACTGTACGCTGCCAATAACTGTGAGATGTTATTTTCATTTTTTTAAATAAAAATTATAAAAACAATTCTTATATGTATTATATGAATACTGAACACATACTTAGGATCTAACATAACATTTGATTATATATAAATATATATATATTCGTAATTTGAACATAAATACCCAAATCAGGATCTTCTGAAGGACTAAAGGAATACATGTGCAAATTTTCATGTCTTTTCGTGTCGTATGGGCACATAACGAAATAGTGTTTCAGTTCTATATAACGGGATTTTCAATAAGGACGCTACAAACGTAGACCGATAGGGACAGCAAACAACGCCATATCTTTTCACGCTCTTACGACACTTCCCTTCAATAAGGTTTGCCATTTCATCATGAAAAGGCATACCATCCAACGACTTGTCGAAATTATTAAAATTTATTACCGAAATTCGGAGTCAGTGGCCTCAACTTTAAGGGCGGGTTTTTCAATAAGAGCGCTACACAAGTTGTTTTAAATAAAACAAAAACGGTTTGTGATATGAATGAAATTCTTTATTCCTATGAAAGTACATTCGTACAAACAATGTAAACAAAGAAATATATGTTTCACTTCGTTTACGAATCTTTCAGAATTTACTCCCCCTTATCTGTGCTGCAGCTTAGCTAAATGTTAAATAACATTTTATGTCTAAATTTAGCAATGAACATTTTCTAATTTTGTTTTTACAAATTATCCTCATTGGATTCCTTTCATAGTGGTTCAGACCATTTTTCATTTTATGCTACGGTTTAGTCAGCTATAGTGAACGGACAAAAATCAAACTTATTTTTGTATACTTGGTATTATATCATAAAATCGTTAAATTATATTTTTTATATGATAGAAAAAAAGTTTACGGGAAAAAAGTTTTTTTCATTTTTGAAAATTTGGCAATTTTTTTTTTTAAATAAATAAAAAAAATCGGCCCACTCCGGGATTAGCAGGAATAGTTTTCAAATTAATTGAAGTCTTTTTCGAGGAAAAAAATGGCGAACTACCAAAAAATTACGATTTTACCTAAACAAAACCGATTATTTTATATAATTGATCGTGTTAAATTTTTTTTTTCGAAAAGTTCATTCAAAAACAAAAATTTTTTAAAAAAAAAGTTCCCCAAATGTCAATTTTTACAAAAGTTATGGCTATTTGAAAATAAAAAAGCCATTTTTTTGAAAGGTTCATAACTTTTTTGAAGCTTGACAAAAAATTTTGAAAAAATTCTGAAAAATGTTTTTCAAAGGGTAGAAAAGGATGGATAAGTTTCAGCAAAATCTAAAGGAGTCGGGTTCAAAAGTGGTCAATTTGGTATGGAATACCCCATACAATACGTTCGAGGTTTTCTTTTTGGGCGATAATGTATTAATCGAATAGTAAGCCTAGGAAAAACGTAACCGTAAATTATTTATGCAACATATCACATACGAGGGTTGCTATATATACTTCTGGCCTAGGCAACACTAAGTGTTGCCAGGTGCAATCTGACATTTCCATTGGAAAGTTTGACATTTTTTTAGCATAACATCACTCAGAAGGTTTTGTCATTTAATCGTGAATTGTTTTATTTACAGGGAATTAAAAAATTTATCTCGGCCAAAAAATGGAATTAACTCGTGAACATTTTCGTGTGATCGTTTTTCACAACTTTCGACGTGGATTATCACGACAAGAGTGCATCGATTAACTAAAATCTTTGTATAGCTATGAAGCACCATCCTATAGCACTGTGAAAAACTGGTACAACGAATTCAATCGTGGCCGACGCTCGCTCAAAGATGAATCCCGTGAAGGTCGTCCAAAAACAGCCGTTGTGCCAGAAAATATCGATGCCGTACGTGAACTGATAACGCAAGACCGTCATGTGACATACCTTCAGATAGAGGCATGCCTATGCATTTCTCCCACCAGCATACATTCGATATTGCATGAACACCTGGCCGTAAAAAAAGGTTTGTTCTCGTTGGATCCCGCAAAATTTCACAATCGCTCAAAAAAAGGCTCGTGTGGATTGGTGTAAAGAAATGCTAAAAAAATACGATCACGGTGCTGGATCACGAATCATGGATCTATGCGTACGAGCCCGAAACAAAACAGCAATCGACAAAAAAAAAATAAGAAAAAAAAAACATTTTCGTTGATAAATATTCCTATTTACATTATTAGGCCAGAAATATATATAGCAGCCTATTAAAGGCTTCGGTTGACTATTGAATAACAATCGATAATAATCCTTATTGAACAAAGTCAATTACCGGACATAAATGCTCAAATTAAGAACCACAAATACATGATCACTTGGAACACAGATATAACTATCTTTATAGTTACACATAAACATACCCTTCATTATGTTCAATCAATGACTTAATAACCAGCGGCTAATAAATTCAAGGTCGTGCGTTTACACGAATTTATATATATACGAACTATGTATTCGCTGTGACCTTGCATTGTGGTTTGTTTATTTTGTAATATGCATTATATATATGTATCTCGGTCGAAAAGAAAAATGTATTAAAAATTAAGTGAATATAGGCCTCCAATTATAAGTAAATACGTTGAGAGAGAGAGCTGACGCACTGAAATTTCACTAAATATGTGTGTTTCCTGAACCCAGATACTGCGTCGAATATTCTCAGAGCTGGAGTGTTCCATTCGACGACATGACCTAGCCAGCGTAGCCGCTATCTCTCCGTCGCATATCTCGTACAGCTCATCGTTCCGTCGATAGCGGAAAAGACCATTAATCTTCCGCAGAACCTTTCTCTCGGAAACTCGCAACGTCGACTCATTAGTTGTTGACATCGTCCAAGCCTCTGCACCATATAGCAGGACGGGAATTATGAGCGACTTATAGAGTTTGGCTTTAGTTCGAGAGAGGACTTTACTTTTCAATTGCCTACTCAGTCCGAAGTAGCACCTGTTGGCAAGAGCAATCCTGCGTTAGATTTTCAAGCTGATATTGTTGGTGGTGTTAATACTGGTTCCTAAATAGACGAAATTATCGACAGCTTCAAAGTTATGACTGTCAACAGTGACGTGAGATCAGTATCATCGGCATACGCCAGCAGCTGTACACTCTTATAAAAGATTCTGCAGCTCGAATTATTTTCTCCAGCAGCAGATTGAAGAAGTCGCACGATAAGGAGTCGCCTTGTCTGAAATCTCGTTTGGTATCGAACGGCTCGGAAAGGTCCTTACCGATACTGACGGAGCTCTTTTAATTAAATCTAATTTGCAAGAATTTAAACTGACAATGAAAAGGCATTTGCCATATTAATTTACTCCGTTTAAGGTTCTAGTTATCTATAATCCTGCAAATTAATTTAATTAGATTTAGATAATTGGATGAATATTTCATATCTGCATTCCGTGTAAAGAGAAAGCAATTACAAATTTCCATATTAAAACGAAATATCTACAGTTACATATGTGCTTATTGTTAATTGCTTTGTCATGTCAAATAATATGTTTTGTTTATTTTATTTTGTTGGTGAATGTATAAAGCGATTAGTTCACATTTACATATAACAATGTCTTGAATAACACACTTCGGGAATGCATCTCTCAAAAACAACTAAAGTTATATCAAGCAAACGTAATGAAAATGTGTATATTAAGAATTTCATGCTACACCTAAAGTATAGGTGATTGTGGATACTAAGGACGAGCGCCCCAAAAAGGGTTACGTGTAAAATTATCAAAAATATGGAAGCACATTTAAGGCACTAAATTTCAAAGGAAAGGTGAATAGCCAATGTGGTAGGCATCGCCCACTTCTGGGTGATATTTAAAAACTCATCAATTAAAACCAAATTTGGTGCACCAGATTAGACCAAACAAACTTCAGTGAAGATAAAACAGTAAAACTTTGTCCGAAGAGGGCTTTGTAGGTGTGTTAACTCTGTTACCAAAATGGTTCCGAGGTTCAATTTACCTAAAACTTTTAAGAAATAAAGTGCACATCTTTCCTTGGCAGTTATATCGTCTTTCGCTAAAAGCATATAAAATCGGTTTAGTATCTCCATCAGGGAGAATGAGCTAGGCAAATTTGTACCGCGTACCATATTTGTAGGTCCTTATATAAATTACTTTATTAAAATTAAGGGAATGTATTATTATGAAAATATCGCAGTCCAATGCCGAGAATATTTGAAATTGTTCGGCGAATTACACTATACTTCATATGCAATAAAGAATCAAGTGAATTTGTTTTTATTATACATTATAAACATTTCAAACAACCAAAATATAGTTGCGAGACTAAGTCTACGATGTAAAAGCATACTGAATCGTTATGCAACATGTTTCTACAGAGAACGCATTAGATATATTTTGATAAATTATAAGCATGTTACTAGTCAAATAGAGGAACGAGTCACCGAAAATTGGACTCAAAGGATTGACCATCCGAAACGTAAGTGCGGCAAACATTTGAAAGATATAATCTGCAAAGACTAAATGCCAAAGAATGTTATTTCGAATGATTTGGACCATTTCCCATTAAATTTAAAGTTTCTGTGTTTTTTCTTTAAAAACGTAGGAAACCTCAAAATGGATCACTGTTTATATGTATACGTAAATATTTTGTGTTATACATGTAAAACAGCGGTTGATATGATGTTAACAATAAACTAAACAACACCACTAAAGGTGTTCTGACTAACCTACAAAATATTTATCGGCGCTGTACACATTTATTATGTAGAGGTTAGAACCGTCGTTAATTTTATGACACGCTACTATTGTTATCGTCAACCACATGCACAGTTTATAGGCTACTTAAGATGTATTTTATTAAGGCCACTAGAAGAGATTCTCAAAGAAAGCAAAGAGAGCGGTATCATAAACGTCGAAAGATAGTAAAAATGGAAGCGAATGTTGTTACAAAAAGTTCGTCACAAGAGGGTCACAAAAACTAGCTGAGTTCGACATTTTATTTATTTATCTCCATTCCTGGCCTGCGATTGTTTTCATAGTAGCTGTTGTCGTGGCGAATAATGAAGTTATTTATCTTGTATGGATGACGAGGTATAGGCGACGGAATGTGGCATACTTTTACTTTGATCTTCTTTGGTTTGTTTTGAGTCTTTGTACGAGTAACATATTTTTTATTCACCACTAATTCCACCGGTAAATAACACGTGCTTAAATTGTGCCCTTAATGTCAACGGTATTTAAAAGAACACCAACAGAACAATACAATTGTTTTGAGTTTGAAATATAGTATACCTCAATTTGCCAATAAAAAAAGTTGAGTAATGAGGGGATAATTCAGAATGCAAGCGAAGTACAACGGCTGGATATATGCTTGGATCGACTCTTATCAATTTTTAAATGATCCTAACCAAAAAACGCAAAGTAAAAGAATCTGATGGGATGGGCTAAATAAAGTTTTATACGAAATATGCTTTTTGCGGCTATTGATTTACCATTTGTAAAATGTACTAATGCGGATGGGGAATGGTGGGAATAGCCTAGTTTGAAAGATTTGAAATTTCACTTAACATGTGTCGGTAACACGTAATCAAATATTTAGTCGATTGGCGTCACTGATTTATAAATCATAACTTATTTGCTTCCTCTTCATATTTCAAAACTATTTTATGCAATTTTTATTGCAAAATGTTCACACCAATGCATACGATGGGTAACTTAGGTGATACCGGAAAAAACAAAATTCGCTTAAGATACTGAGGACCATCCCAGCCGAGACTTAGTGCAGAATCTTAGCCTTTATTGGCTCAAGAAAATTGTGGAATCAGCTGATGACCATACACTTTCCTCAGGTAACAATTATGTTGAAATCTAATAGAAGGTTTATAAATCCATAAATACATGCGTGAAAGTTTCAACAATCAAGACAATATGGAAGAATTTCTTAGGAGCCGGTTAACTTATGTTGTTCATTGCTGTTTCAAGAGTCCTATTGAGTAAGAAGTAGGCACATATAATTCATTCTAACCATAGTTTTACAAAATCTATTACTTAAACCTCTCAAATCGCATCTGAGTTAACCCTAATTTTATGAGAGCTTCTTAGTGCCTATACTAATCTCAATTGTCACGCATTTTGGTTACTTTGACTGCTTAATTAAACCTAGCAACAGTTATTTAGCTACACAAACATTATTTATAAACAACCTAAACAAATTGAATATAATAATATTTAGAAACTCTTAACGCCAAATTTGTGAAAGGCGAAATAATTAGCGAAATCAGTTTCGAACACAATGGCCCTGTCAAAAAGGCTTCAATATAATAAGTGTTTACATGAAATGTATATATTGTTTTATTTTCTAAGTCAATGCACTACTTAATAATACGCCTAGAGACTTACAACATGGAATGCGCCAGCTTAAAGTGGCAACAGTTAAGAAGCAGAAGACAATGGGGAAAGCAAAATAAGCTCATATTCAAAGGAAGACAAATTGTGTCAACCCCGTTGAGATTGTGTCAATGCTGGAAGAGAAGAAAATTACATTTTATAGACGACGACAGTACGTATTTTCATTTTCGCTCACATACAAAACCGTTATTTTTATGTCAATGCAGTTCCCTGCGTCTTCATTGACTTAATTGGTTAGGTGGTAATTGGACCACAGACATACATATATTATATGAAAAATAGTTGATACCACGATGGGGTTTTTTAATATCAACAGCGAGAAGTTCGCGAAGCACTGTTAAGATACTACTTGACTTCTGCAAAATAATATCTTCGTCAGTCGAAAAACTTAAATGCTTGTTGCCCCATCAACGAAGTTGTGACACATCGACGACACGCTCCTTTCATTTAGTCTTCTTCGCTTACGCTGTTTGTATATATAGTACAACCGAATGCATTATTTGATGTGGCATGATGTTTGATATTAGTGTACATATGTATGTACATCGCATTGTAAAATTTGCAGACTGTGAATGTATTGCTACTTCATTATTTGCCCGCCTAATTAATTCTATCTATTTCGTTTTTTTTTCTTTCACCTGGAAACTGGTAAAAGAAATGCTAAAATATTTAGCATATAACTGTGATCAAAGGCGATTTTTAATTTATACTTCGCGTGTTTTTCGAATCGGTAATTTTTCTTTCTCTACGTTGGTAATACTGTACTAGACATCTGTGCTAAATTTCACGTCAAAATATTGATTAGTATTTAAGATACACGTCGTTTTGTGAGGCTCTAAAAGTGCATTCTTCGATTTTTAGTATGTCTGAATTTATTGAAGAAAGAAGTGCAATTGGTTATTCGTGATCATTTCGCCACATTTTCAACTAATATCATGCCGCAACCACCGCATTCGCCTGATTTACCTTCGTGTAACTTCTGGCTATTCGGCAAATTCACATGACCACTCCGAGTACACCGTTTGACCCAATTGGGGTTGTAGAAGCTGAATCGAAGAAGGCTCTGAATGGCGACGGAGGATTTTTCCAAGTAGATAGTAAGATATATATAGATAAGTATTTGACAGAATTATGCTAAACACAAAGGTAACATCGAGCTTATTATAGAAAGACAGCGTGCATACGAAATTGTAGCGTATACTTACGATGCCTATGCTGCTGAAACGGAACGAACTCGAATTTCGATGATTTCATTTTCAACGAAATGCCTTAGGCGGGCGTAATAAAACATTGCCCGCGGCTATACGCGGAACTAGTGTACTGTAGCTTATCACAGTTGGTTTTAAATTCAATTCAGTTGCAGAGATCTACTGAAGGCACGCAATGGTTGAGTAGTAGTCACAACCGTAGTATCGCTCAATTGTTTTAGTTTTATGCTGAAATACACATCATATACCAAAGAAACCCTCCGTTCATTGAAAGTGGAATTGAGATAAGTATTATATAAAAATCTTCATAAAAAGCAACAATGCTTTGCCCTATTATGGTAAAATTTCTATTAATTTAACAATTTTATAAAATTGAAGGGGAATAAATGCTTTTATGGTCAAGCCTAATACTAATATTGGCTTTCTTTCGCTGTTACGATTTTTGTTTCAAACTTAAATTTTGGGTAAAAACTGTACTGAATTTCATAAAAAAATCTTTGTTTCGAACATCAGAAATTCTTAAGATTCAATGTAATACCCTCTCCGCTTCACGCAATGTCTTATTAATGGATCCAAATGGACACACTGCAGCGCGCTGTGTAAGTGATCCACTTCGATATACTTATGTACTTAATACAGTTCATTTTCGGTTGCAACTCGTTTTCAGATTCGTGAGTATCCGACTATCACACAATTTCACTTACGAAAGCAATGAAATCACGAGCAGCATTTCAACGAAATTTATTTAAGCCAGCGAAAATCATTATCACACACATATCCACATACCGACAACTGTGTTGAAGAAAATAACGAGAGACAAATAGACGAAAACGGAAGAAAACATTAAAGGCATAAACACAAAGCACATATCTGAGCCATTATTCCATTACTTTTTTCGGTACCGAGGGAATATTTTTCATGCAATTTATAGCAATATTTATAGCCTGACTTGAAGTACAGTTATATAAGACAAGTATGTCTTAGAGTAGTTAGGAACATCTCAGCCATACAATGGTTCCATGAGGTAACTGGAAAACCCCCATTGGACAAAATGTAAGACTTTTAACCGATTATGTCATATTTCTGGAAAAGTTCTTAAATATTCCAAATATTTAAATCAGGTAATTCACAGCGTCCCAAAACCTTGTTGTTACATATTCATTAGACAAAATTTTGGCAAAATCAACTTATTAAATGAAGTCGGTAATTTTTGGTAATTTTCAATATACAAATAATGGACTTTGAACCTAAGTTCTGCAATTTTTTCAAATTCACTTGTTATATGATTTCGGCAATGCTGTATAAAACGAACACTTCATTTAAGTTCACATCTGGGAAGATTATGATTCCTAGATTTTCCGTAATAAATTCTTATCCTCTACAGCAACATGCTATTTCCTGATTGTATTTTATTTTACTTTTCTTTACACAAAGTGGATGGAAGTAAAGCCAGTTGTATAGCATTATGAGTTACTATATAAATAGAATTTTCTGTACATAAAGACAAGGAAGTAGATAGCATTCATAAAGCTCTTCCTAAATTCCTAATATTTAGACAAAAAAAAACTTGTTTTACTCCAATCGTGAAAGGCAATTAAAGCGGGCATGTTGGTACTTCTATCTGTTCAGCGCTAATGAAAAATGATTGCATCGCTTTATTAAAAGGCAACCCTTTCACTGACTTACAAAAATCCAAAATTCGAATGTCAATTATGTAGTTGGAATCGTTTTTTTTATTTAGAAAACTTTGATACATATTATGTTTGGTGTCGCAAGCAATCGTTACGTGGAAAAATGATTATTCTGTGCGAAATTTGTCCAGTGCATAAAAACGATAAAAGTCAAATAGTTGAGTGATGATGCCAGAGGTCAATCATTCATAATATGATATCCAGCTGAGTGAAAATTTATTCGTTTTCATTTCATACGTCTTCATCAGAATGAAATAAGAAAAAATAATTTTGGATGTATTAAGTTTTACTGCCTACGGCACATCATTCTGCCACTCTCGCAGCCTCTGACTGACGCCTGCGTGCAAAAAAACCTGCTGCCTCCACCTTTTTAATTTCAGTGTTTTTATAATCAGGCTACGTGTAGTGCATAGTATATGAATGAAAGGCGGCTGGGAATAGAATTTCCTCCAAAAGTGATTGAATATCTGGCTCTAAAGGATCTTATGGAAAACTTGTTTCTAGATCATTACAAAGATTCGACAACGACCATAGCTCAACTTTCTATTACTTTTAGATCAATACTTTAGATGAATAAATATTGAAACGTAATATGTGCGTTATATCTCTATATACAACAGCATAGTATATACTTTTAGATCTTTCACTTTATAATAAATATAATAAAGAAAACATTAATTAAGGCATGTAAATGAAAATTAGCATAAACGGTTACCTTGATACATGTCAACTATCATTTAAAAATGGCCGAAACTAGATTATATTCCATGCAGATTTTTCTCTTACGCCTTACTTTTAAGCGAAGCAAATAGATTATTGCAAAATTAAGTAGACAGACACCTTCTAAACTGTTCCGATTCCCCACTTTCCACATATGTAATACAATGATTATGTCTTATAATTATTGTTATGTAAAGTATTTTAACAAAATGACATAACCTGTTATGATCCCGAAAGAGACGCAAATAATTCCGTATGTCCGCTTAATTTTTATTTACCGAAAGAGATGTGATTATATCAAAATGACTGAGGCCAAGAAATTCGGACTGGGGAATCGAAAAGTTATTACTTTAGTCCTAATATGGCACATCTTAAAAGCATTATTTTTCGATATTTTTATTGGTGCTAAATCAGACATATTCTTAAGTGAAAGAATTGCAAAGAATGTAATTTTGATTATGATATAAGAGAAGTATGCGTGATTGTAAACCGAGGTCGCGACTTTCATACTGTGACGTTGGTATGCCCAGATAATATTGTACATCAACCTTGGTTGTAATTGGTCTAGTCGTTCTTGAGATATGTGGCTTCACTTAAAGGTGGGCGGTTCCAAGCCGATTGTTAACTTTTACACCGATTTCCATGAAGTCTTTAAGTATCATATTGCTTGGGGAATGTAATGATATATTTTTGACGTATTTATGTGTATTTAGAGAGCTATTTCCCTTTTTGTAGGTATGAATATAATGGTTTATAGGGGAGTGCAGGTGGTTATCCACTAATTTGAACCATTGTCACACCATCTAGTGGTTTTATGGTCTTCGCCTTCAGCTGGTGTGGATATATTAAACAGATAACTACTCGGAATTTCGATCATTTCGTCATCATAATCATTGAAACATATAAGGTATAACTGAGCGATATATGTAGGTCAAATATGCTACGTTTTATACAAAAACTTCTTGTCTTTTTGATGATTTCAGAGTTAACTCATTTTCATTGACAAAAAACTGGGTAAGTTTTCTGAGGTAAATTCTTCACCAGTAAAATAATTCGCCAATATGGTAGCCAATTTATCTTCTTTTAGAAAAAGGAGCTAACCACTGATTTGCTCTAAGCGAGATGGTTATTGTAGCTTTAGTCGTTTCGTTTAGCCCATAGGTGCCCTTGCTCCTGTGTCAAATTAAAGGTTTATATCTTAGTTTTGTGCTTAGTTACTCACTTCATATGCAGATAACACTAATTGTAATTTTGGGCGTAAAAAATAATATTTTCAATAAGCTTAAAGTATCTGGCGGTAATTCGGTTTTTGGCATAAATTGTCCTGCATTTTCAATACATATTTTGGGTCACAGTAAGTATATACCCACATTATATGCAGCGTGCTCAATCAAATTGAAAATGTGGTTTTGACGTGTGAATCAAAATCAATCGACGGTTGAATGGAATGTTATTGTTGGTTATGAGCAACGCCAGCTTCTATTCAAAGTACAAAAAACATTATGTGTTCTTTTCAGTTTTCATAGTTTTACGTCCTATCTCAAAACTTTTCATGGTACAAATTGTCGTATTTGAAATTTTAATAACTTTGGGAGAAAAGTTTATGACAGAATCCATATATAAACATATGAACGTACTTGTATGTATAGTATATACAAATGCCATCATCACCGCAAAGAAACTTGTTAGAAATCGTATTTAAAAGCCAAAAAATTATGAAAGGAAAGATACTTACACTCATAAAAATAATAAGTTTGCAAAATGCTGCAATATATTGATTAGTCGGCGCCTGCTTGGTCATCAATTAGTGAACTAAACAAAATCAATGACATTAGTGTAATGAAAAAATAACGCTCAGAATTGAAACTAATTTGGTTAACATTAAATTGAGTAAGTCTCGAGGCTTTTTATTTACGCTGATATTATTTCTAGTTCAAATTATTCACTTACATAACATAAACCAACTGTTTACTCCTTCCTCTCCTTTCAAGATTAATTTGAGTTTTTCAACCCAAATAGTACTTCCTTTTTATGAAGAAATGTCAGTAGTATATTAAAAAATCTTTGAAATTTTGTACTATGTAGTTTTGAAAACCCGAATATTTTCTGCTGGGTACATTTCTACACTCAGGCTCGCTCACACTTACATATATACACAATCGAGTTACGTCTGCTGATTTGGTCGCGAGCATTGGCTCCTGGAAATGGCGCCATTTGGTCTTTTCGGCGTAAAGCAATGCCCGATTTTGGGTACTTAGTCATTAATTTGTAATTATTTATGGGAAGAATTATGGTTTTTACGCAATGTTGTGTTTGCACTTTAAAAATAAGTACACTGAAACGGCATAATCATTGAGATAAATTCATGAAAAGTCTTTCAGTGACCCCTCTGTAGCGATTTTCGACTTCCCTCAGTCTTTAAACCGTTTAGGTTAGTTAGAATGAGTACGGTTAGTATAATTAGACAAGTTTTGCTAAACATTATTTGGTTGGGCGCTGAATATGAATTTAATAGGTACAAACCTTGGTCCTAACTTTCATTTTCAACTCTCATTTAAAAATTGTAGAAATTGTTTTGACCCGAGCTCCCTACTGATGAAATAAAATTAACAAGTTGAAGTAAAAATGAAAATTCGTATACTGAAATTATGTTGGGGAATTTTTGAAAATCTTGTCTTCTTATTTTCATTAAATTGAATTATGTGTTAGAAGTCTATAACGGAAAAAAAGAGATTTAATTTCTGTATTTTTCCACAAGATTGCAAATAAATTAATTATTTCTTCCTTTATTATTCTTATTGCAGGTTCCGCTCACACTCGCCCACAGAGACTTCCCCATCCGTAACACGAGTACCCATGAGACATTTAAGTGTTTGACAGTAGCAAGATTTTTTTACCTCAAACTATTTGAGTTGAGTGCCCACTTCAATGTCGGATGAAATTGTGGCGACAAACTTTGCAAAATGCGGAAAAACTATCAAGTGGAAATCAGAAGTCAGACCACCAAACCGACGCTGCTGGAGAGCTATGCCAACTTTACAGACTCGCAAATATGTGTGAGATATGCATTCATCACCCCAGCGTAACTGAACTCCACAGAGGCGTTGACTAGTGCCACATTCTTACAACAGCCAGAACCATGAAAGCAAAACTGAGCGAATATGGTACATACCTTCATAAGTGTTATGCAGGACGGTGACGGCAGTTGAACATAAAGATGGGACTTTCGCATGAAGGCCACTTCAAGGGCACTTTTAAAAATGAGCACGAATAATCACCAATGGAGTACTAAAATACGATTTCTGGGCAAACTTGTTGTTGGTGTGGCATGCCTAGAGTATTACATGATATTTTTATTTAATATAATGTTGAAATGCCAAAAATCTGTGACAGGTTTACAATTACTTTTGACGATATACATATGTGATATAATAAAGTCAAGTGGAAAATCGAAAATCTTTTTATTTAGTATATGCGGGATTACGAAATTATTATTCGATTTAACTAATTTTTGACATACTGTCATATTATTATTAGAAAAGGATTCTCTCCGAATTTAATTAATATATCTAACAAATTGAACGATATATCTGATGAAAAGTTCGAAATTGGTTCGAATATTGATCAGCATCTTCAGTATCTAGAACTTGGACTGAATTGCTGTAGTCCGATGTGGTCACGTTTTGGTCATAAGGTGGATACTTAAAGCCCACTATTCCAGTAAATCATTGGTACTTGATTTGCATTTTGAAAATAAAAGAATCAGAAGGAAATAAAATGTAGATTATACAAGAAAGATGCGGTTCGTTCGCAAATAAGATTGTAAAAATAATACTACGTACCAAATAAGGTCGATAACGGTCGGGTAGGCTTTGAGATTCGCATAAACGACGTGTATTCCTTGTCGCAAGTTGGGCCGGTCGGATAGAATTCGGAGTGCACCACACCTCTGGAATCGAAGAAAACTGTCACTTTGATTTTTGACCTGCATTGACGTGATCTTTTCGCTCGCCTTTGTCACGATATTCGACCGATTGATCGTAAGTTTCCGGGACGTAAGCATAGACCAAGACTTATCGCCAGTATTAATACGCTTCATAACATCCTAGTAGTCGGAAAGCATTTTTTAGGTTCTAATAATTTTTCAAAATGGTTTTCACTAATCCTCCTGATATTCCAATGATGCCAGAAAGATCTCTGACTGTTGATCTTCGATTCTTAAGCACCATTTTAACCCTTTTTGAATAATTTGACTACCACTGAGGTGAACCAACTTATGCAGCTGCTGTAAACAAACTGGCTCATACATCGCGATAATATTTGGTATAGTAATTAAGGACAGTTTTTCCAAATTAGGAAAATAATTTTTTTTGAATCATAATATACCCGGGGAATTTAATTAACATTTTCGAGAGCTTTTTTGTTCCAATGTAAGTTATTTTATATAGAGATTTAATGCAATATTTATTCATCTAAAGTATTCGTCTAAAAATAGGCGTAGGGGCATGCCCATTGTCGAATTTTTGTACTGAGCCAGAAGCGAGTTTTCGATATGAACCTTTCGTTAAATTTAACTTTGATGAACAAGTCGTTTTTATATATCTGACTTTTGGGCTTGTAAAATATGAACGTTCAATCTCTTTTAAAAGAAATTTTATTCCCCGCCGCCTTTCATTCATACACTATGCACAAGACGTAGCTTGAATAAAAAAATATTGAAATCAAACAGGTGGAAGCAGCAGGTTTAATGCACGCAGGCGTCAGTCAGAGGCTGCGGAAGTGTCAGAACAATGTGCCGAAGGCAGCAAAACGTAATACATCCAATGTTTAGCTTACCTTATTATATTCTGATGAAGGAGTGTGAATTGAAAAGGAATAAATTTTCACGCGGCAGGATATTACATAGTATGATTGATTGACCTCTGGCATCATCACTCAACTGTTTGACTTTTATCGTTTTTATGCACTGGAAAAATTTCGCACAGAATATAATCATTTTTCCACGTAACGATTGCTTGCGACACCAATAAAATCAAAATAAATATCGAGTAAGTGCATATAAGTATTTTTAAAAATTTCAAAACAAAAGGAAGGGTTTCTAACTTCAAAATTGATATTCTAATTTTGGATTTTTGTAAGTCAGCGGGATTTTCATTGACGATGAACAGAGAGAAGTTTCCAATATGCTCGTTTTAATTTCCTTTTAAGAACAGAGTAAAATAAGTTTGTTTCCAAATGTTTAAGAATGTTAGTTTCAAAGTCCATCGTTTTGTAAATTGTATATTGATAATTACCAAACGTTACCGCTTGAAAATATGATTTTGAAAAAATGTTGTTTCAAGAATATCTCATAACTCGTTTTTGGAACGATATGTATTACCTGATTTAAATATAAGGAATATTGAAGAACTTTCGAAAGAATATGATATAATCGGCTAAAAGTCTTAAAACATCTTGTCCAATCGGGTTTTCCAGTTACCTTGTGCAATCTTTGTATAGCTGAGATGTGGCCGCTAGCTACTATTAGACATACTTGTTTTATATTTATAACTATGCTTTAAGTCTTACTATAAATATTTTTATAAATTGCATAAATTAAATCCTATGACAGTCACTATTGTCGGATATAAATTCGTTCCTTCGTTCGTTCTAATGTTTTATGTGCGCAGCAAGAATGCCTCCAATAGTTATATGGTACATACTGAAATTTGAACACATACTCGTATACTTCATTCATTAAGTACAAAAAGAACTAATGGAATAATGGCTTGGATGTGTGCCCATTGTTTAAGCCTTTAATGTTTTCTTCTGTTTCTTCCGTTTTCGTATATTTCTGTATCTTTTTTTTCTGTAGATATGTTTGTACATATAATGATTTTCGGTGGCTTAAGTAAATTTGTAAATTTTGATGAAGTGGTATTCGGGATTTCATTCCTTTTGATAGTCGCATACTCACGAATCTAAAAATGTTTTGCAACCTAAAATTAACTGTATTAAGTATATATGCGTATCGTAGTTGTTACTTTACACAGCGCCCTGCAGTGTGTCTTTTGGGGTGTCTCCATTAATAAGACATTTTGTGAAGCGGAGAGGGTATTACATTAAATCTCGAAAATTGTATGGTGTTCCAACAAACGCTTGTTTTATGGAATGTAGTTGAGTGTTAAAACTCGAAAATTTGGGACTAGAAGATAAACCATGTTAGCTTTAGAAATCTAATATTAGAATTACATCAGCCTTTACTAATACCGACTATGGAATATCACTTAAATTATCAGAAATTTTACCTTAATGTTGTAGCTTATTTATGAGGATTTTGATAAAATACTTCTCTTAATTCCACATTCATGGAGGGGAGATTTTCCTTGATACATAATATGTATTTCAGGATAAAATTAAAACAATTAAACGATACTATGGTTGCGACTACTACTCAGTCATTGCGCGTCGGCAGTAGGCTCTTGGGATTGAATTTTAAGAAGCTTGAACAATTGTCTTAAGCCGCAGTGCGCCTGGTGGCAATGTTTCGTCAAGATATTCCACCGGCGTAGATAGGGACGCACAAGCAGAGTTCGCCTTAGGTATCAGTTAACCTGTTTTTGGTTAAGTAACTTAAAAGTTGTACCATTTAATGATAAATGTGCTTTGAAATACGTTTTGAAGTAAAGGTATTATCTGAAAGCTTTAGGCTCAATTAGTTCGTTTCCATCACAAAACGCCTACGTTGCTCTAACGAAAAGTTCTAGTTGTTGCATTAAAGTCTGATCTTCATAGCTTAAATATTTCCTCTGTTAATGATTCCTCGATGAAATAGCAAAAAATATAACTTGCTCCGCATATTCGAAATTGGTGCTACTTTACTAATTTTTTGAATTGAATTGACACAAAAATTCAGAATGGAATGAATATGCAAAATGTTTGGTCTATATTGAATTTCGTACTGCTTGTCAAGCGAAAAGCTAATTCTAAGCGTCAGGGGGAACAAATTTTTACTGCATTTTCGTACTTAAGCTTCTTTTCGGCGAATTATAATTACTGAAAAGGATATTTCAACGAGAGCCGTAGAAACTGCAGGAGAAACATGGAAATAGTTACAAAAACTGTATACAGTAAATAACACCACAAAAAAATTATGTGTGTATATCATTCACATATTCGGACAATGAAATAAACATCGAAAACTGTAAGTCCTTTTGGCTTCAAGTTTGCGTCCTTTAGCTTGTTTCTGTTGGGTAGCTGCTGCTGAATATTCTTGGAAGCAAATGCATCAGTAAACGTTACACAGCGTTAGCGAGCTGTATAGTTCGTTCTCTAAGTAGCTTTATATTTGATGGCGAACAGAGATAAAATATCAGGTAATTTAAGTAAAAGAGGCAACAAGTTTAATAGCAATTCTGTTAAAGAAATTCCCCACTCTCATTTGCGCGTCTGATCAGCGTAATTGCATTCTGCCTGCGACAAGTATATTTAAATAAATATGTTAGTATGTGTGCATGGATGAATACAAGTGCACATGTGTATGTAAATAATGCTTTTGCAGTACAGCATATGCATATTCATACCAACTGAAATATATTTGTTTGCGTAAATGTTCTTTATATTCGTGTGACGCTAGGACAAGGGACGAATTCGAACGCACATGTGCTTGAAGGAAATTTTTGGAAATTATTGCTCTAAAATTCATTAATGCTTTTTTCATTCCTTTAAAATAATTTTCTCCGTCTTCAAAATTTTATGTGTACTTCCGAAATTAAAGCACACGCTCATATCTTTACGTTTCGATGTATATCACATGACCTTATCTCCAAAAAAACATATATTTAATTCTTGGAAACACGCGCATACGAGTAAAAATATGTTTTTTGAAAAGCATTCAAAAGCTAACACATGAACAAGCATTTCAAATCGTTCAAACAGGTAGAAACACACATAAATATTGGGTAAGTAAAACAATATTTTAAAGCCCAAAGATTTGAGCAAAATTTACATTGATCTGCTGCTCTGGGATATTTTTAACAAAAGGCGCTGTGCGTATACGCAACATTTTGGTATGCATGCTATCTGCACAACGGTATAATATGGTATATTATATATTATGGTGTTAAAAGTATAATAAGCGCTATGTGACATTTGTGTTTACAATTCGACAACATCAATTCTGAAAAATATTCTCTGCAATTTCGGATGTGATAATTGGCATAGAGAAACGTTGGGTATAATGCAGTTTTATTGAATTTATTGTTTGCTTACAAAATAATATTTACTTAATTTCTTTTATTTATTGCTCATAGAATAATAGTTACGGGGAGAGTTTTACATAACTTTTAGGCAATAAGCGTTGAAAACTATTTAGTCTTGACAAATAATACTATAATACAAATAATAATAAAAGCTTACTCTTAAATAAAGTAGAACTCTTCGCTGAAAAAATCTATTATACTTTCTAGCAACATCTTCCGAAAGAATATTTTTAGGCTGTTTTTCAAACATAATTTTTGGAAAAGCAAGCTTCGAGCACAGGTGTACTATACAGCGGTTTCTAAATTATTAATGAACTCAATAAAATTTCTAAATGCTCCATGATGATAGATTCATTACGTTGCAGGTATTTCACAGTCAAAATTAAAGGTACCGACTCAGTCGACTCACGGAACTGTATTGACATAAGTATAACGGTGTTGTCTGAGTGCGGATATAAAAATCCGTGCCTAACAGTGTAATATTCTTTACCACTAACATTGATATAATTCTAAAGGCGTTGACTTTCTTCCTTTCATACGTGCTCCTTTTTCATTTGATTATCATTCACTTTCATTTCCCCCATTGTCTTCTTCCTTGTTGCCACTTTATGTTAAGGGGGTAGTAAGGTTAATTCGAGCGAAAAAAAGCATATTTTCAATAATTTTTTTAAAGACACAATAAATATTTATTTATTTGTATAATTATAGCATAATTATGTAATATTTCAAGAATATTCTGTGAAAGTTTCATAGAAAAAGATAAAAAAATGAGCCGGAAAAAGAGAATCTTCGCAGACGTTCCAAAAAACAAGAAACAACGTTAACTTCGGCTGCACCGAAGCTAATATACCCTTCACAGATTATATTGTTGTCTTAGAAAATAATTTATACCAAATTTCGTAAATATATCTTGTCAAATGTGAAAGTTTTCCATACAAGAACTTGATTCCGATCATTCAGTTTGTATGGCAGCTATATGCTATAGTAAGCCGATCTGAACAATTTCTTCAGATATTACATTATTTTTACAAACAATAACTCATACCAAATTTCGTGAAGATACATACGTTGTCAAATGCAAAAGTTTTCCATACCAGCATTTTATTCCGATCGTTCAGTTTGTATGGTAGCTATATTCTATAGTTAACCGATCTGACCAATTCCTTTGGAGATTACATTGCTGCCTTAGAAAATAATCTATACCAAATTTCGTGAAGATACATTGCCAAATGTGAAAGTTTTCCATACAAGAACTTGATTCCGATCGTTCAGTTTGTATGGTGGCTATATGTTATAGTAGCATGAGCAGCTTCTTGAAGAGAAAATGACGTAGACAAAATTTCAAAAGGATATCTTAAAAACTGAGGGACTAGTTCGTATATATACAGACAGACGGACGGACAGACGGACATGGCTAAATCGACTCAGCTCAACATTCTGATCGTTTATATATATACTTTATAGGGTCTCCAACGCTTCCTTCTGGGTGTTACAAACTTCGTGACAAACTTAATATACCCTGTTCAGGGTATAAATATTGATTCGCGGTGAACCGCATGACTTATGACTGGATCATTTGAAATCAAAAAACCAAATTGATTTGATTAGTTGATAAGTTTCCTCAGGTAACGCTGTCGAGTTTTTTAGTGATTTTTCAATTTTTTCAACGTTCGGAACTCAAAATACTGATTACCTTGATATTATACATACAATTACAATTACAATTGCTGGAACATGATAATCACTGGAATGAAGTTCGCACAATTTTCGCGATGATCAGCCTTCAAATTCGCGTCAGTTATGGAATACGACCAAAAATTACATTGCCGAAGACATTTTACATCGTATACGCTAAGAATTGGAAATGGGTCAATACCGGTTGATACTTCCGGTGGTTTGATATCAATTCCATATGCCGTTTATCAATTCATGAAAGATGGACTCATCAGGACAAATTATCGTTAGTACGACTCCTTAAATGCATGCGCAATGTTAGCTGGCAAAAATAGCGATGCTGTCGACTTAAACTGGAATTCAAAGTAAAATTCCGGGAGACTTGCGGTCATACAAATCGATCGATCGTCTTGACAATGAAGACAACACCGTGAATTTATAAATAAATTATTTGGAGAGGCTTGGTATGCCACCGCATCATTTGCGTCTCAAAGTTGGATCTGTCGTTATTATATTTCGGAATATGATTGTGACGCACCTATCAAATACATGGGGCAGAATGCTTGATTCTACGGATTTCTTTTGAGTTCTAACGATTGGCCATTTCAGTTCAAACGTATTCCGTTTCCAGAGAAATTTGCATTTGAAATGACAATCGACAAGACGCAAGGATAGTCGTATAGTGTGTGGCATAAATTTGGAAATGCTATGTTTTTTACACGGCCAGATATACATATGTACGTGGCGTGCTCACGTGTTGGAAAACCATCTTTTCTGTATACCGGAACAGAAACCAAAAATTGTTGTTTATCAAGCTGTGTTACATTGAAAAAAAAATCTGAAATAAATGATAATCAACACAATATGAATTTTTGTCCTTTCAATTCAAAAGACATAATTTCGCGCAGGACAACGGCTGCGGGGTCAGCTAGTATGTGATATAACAAAGTCAACTGGATAACCGAAAATCTTTTTATTAGGTATATGCGGGCTTACGAAATTATTATTCGAATTAACTAATTTTTGACATACTGTCATATTATTATTAGAAAAGGATTCTCTCCGAATTTATTTAATATATCTAACAAATTGAACGATATATCCGTTGAAAAGTTCGAAATTGGAATCTTGATCCACATCTTCGGTATCTAAGGCTTGGACTGAATAGCTGTAGTCCGATTTGGTCACGTTTTGGTCATAAGGTGGATACTTAAAGCGCACTATTCCAGTAAATCATTGATATTTGATTTACATTTTGAAAATGAAAGAATCAGTAGGTATTTAAATATGGACTATAGGGGAAAAATGCGTTTCGTTTGCAAATGGGATTGTAATAATAAAAATACATACTAAATTTGCTCGATAACGGTCGGGTAGACCTTGGGATTCACATAAAAAACGTATATTCTTTGTTGACAGTTTGGCCGGTCGAAAGGAATTCGCACCTCGATAATCCAAGAAAACTGTCAACATAATTTGAGTTTTGACTTGCGTTGACGTGGCTTCGGCTCAGCTTTGCCACGATATCTGGCAATTTCTTCTGTTTCCGAGTTGTAAGCATAGATCCAAGACTCATCGCCAGTAGTTATACGCTTTATGACATCCTAGTAGTCAGAAAGCATTATTTTACTTATAATCTTTCAAGATGGTTTTCACTGATCCTTCTGATATTCCAATGATGCCAGTAAGATCTCTGGCTTCTGATCGTCGATCCTCAAGCGCCAATTCCTTTATTTTATTGAGGCGTTATTCATCAGTTGGTGTTGATGGCCTCCCTAGACGTGGTTCGTCGTCAATGCGTTCTCGACCCTCTTTGAATAAGTTGATTACTACTGAGGTAAACCGGCTTAAGCAGCTGCGGTAAACAAACTGGATCATAGATAGCGATCGTATTTGGTATAGTAATTTAGGACAGTCCTACCAACTTAGGAACTTAAATTTTTTTGAAATATCATTTACCCGGGAATTTTATTACAATTTCCGAGTTTTTTTTGTCCCAGTGTAAGTTTTTTTTGTACAGAGGTATAATGCAATATTAATTCATCTTAAGTCATGATCTAAAAGGCGTTGAGAAATGACCGTTGTCGATTTTTGTACTGATCCAGAAACAAGTTTCCCACCTTATCCTTGAATTTAAATTTGTTGAACAAGTGTTTTTATATACCTGTTTGCCTGTTAGCCGCCGGCGTTCCTTCTTATACTATGCACAACATATAGTCTGAATATAAAAATAAAAGTAAGTCAGTGGAAAAGTGTTTAGTTTGTTTACAATTAGGAACCAGGACACTAAGGACTTTGAAATTTGTATCACTTCATACTTGAGTTAAGACCAACATATATCTGTCCTAAAAAATGTTTAAGCTCCACCCATTTTAATTCGGCCATGAGAGGGTTAAACAGGTGGAAGCAGCAGGTTTATGGCACCCAGACGTCAGTCAGAGCCTGCGGAAGTGTCAGAACATTGTGCTGAAAGCAGTAAAACTTAATATACATATTCATAGTATAGTTTACCTTATTTCATTCAGATGAAGAAGTGTAGAATGAAAACGAATAAATTTTCACTCGGCTGGATATCATTTTATGAATGATTGATGGAGGGTGGCATCATCACTCAACTGTTTGACTTTTATCGTTTTTATGCACTGGAAATGTTTCGTACAGAATATAATCGTTTTTCCAAGAAACGATTGCTTGCGTCACCAACGTAATTAAAATAGATATCGAGTGAATGCATATAAGTACATATGTATTAAAGTTTTCAAAATGAAGGAAAGGATTTCCAACTGCAAAATATATATTCGAAATTGAATTTTTGTAACTCAGTGAAATTTTTTTCTTTAAATAAAGCGATGCGAGCCTTTCACATTGGCGTTGAACAGAGAGAAGTTTCCAAAATGCCCGTTTTAATTGTCTTTCACGAACGGAGTAAAACAAGTTTTTTTCTAAATGTTAGGAATTTAGCAAGAGCTTGAGTGCTATCCACTTTCTTTCCTTGTACCTAGAAAATTTTATTCATAACTCATAATGCAATGCAATTGGCTTTACTTCCATCCAAATTGTTAAAAGGATCGTCTAAGTCTGACCCTCCGAAAAATCACTGATTTTCGCAATTGTTTTTGTTTTTGAAATGTACCAATGGCGGCGGTTTGAACCAAACGATCGAATTTGGAACAAAATCGATTTCTCGAAAATATCACACCAGGACCCCTTAATAAGTAGTAAAATAGAAAACATTCCAGAAGTTAAGGCTTCGATATGTTTTAACCTATTTATATGAATTAACCTATTTATATTTAAGGAACGGAACTGTTGCATGGCTGAAGTGTGCCTGTGAACTAATATTAAACATCTTCTCTTATATAACTATACTTCACGGCAGGCTATAAATATTGCCATAAATTGCATAAAATAAAACATACTTGTATGTTTAAGATAGACATATGCCTCTATTGTCCACATATATACATACTTATGATCAAATCTAACATTCGTTCTGATATTTTATGCCCGCAGCAAGGACCCCTATAATAGTTATGTGCTACATACTGACACATGGTTACATACGTATACTCCATTCATTATATGTATACCGAAAACTAATAGAAAATTGGCTTGGGTATGTGCCTTTATGTTTATGCCTTTAATATTTTCTTCCGTTTTCATCTAATTGTCTCTCGTTTTTTTCTTTAGCACAATTGTCTGTATGTAGACATATGTGTGAAAATGATTTTCGCTGGCTTAAATAAATTGCGTTGAAGTGGTGCTCGTGATTTCATTGCTTTCGTAAGTGAAATTGTGTGATAGTCGGATACTCACGTATCTGGAAATATCCTTTCAACCGAAAATTAACTGTATCAAGTACATATGTGTGTGTATCGCAAAGGATTACTTACACAGCGCGCTGCAGTTATTGGATATCTCCATTAGTACAGCATTACGTGAAGTGGAGAGGGTATTAAATTAACTCTCGAGAATTGTCTGATGTTCGCAATAGAGCTTGTTTTATGGAATGTAATAGAGTTTTAAAACTCGGAAATTTTGAACTGAAAGATAAATCATAATAGATTTAGAAAACTAATATTAGTATTAGGTTAGACCACAGAACCAACCACATCAGCTTTTACTTTCTTAATAGCGACTAAGGAATATCACGTAAATTATTAGGAATTTTAGAATTATGGCAAAGAATTTGTGCTTATTTATAAGGATTTTGTTAAAATACTTCTATCAATACCACATTTATGGAAGGAAGATTTTCCTTGATACATCAGATGTATTTCAGGATAAAATTAAAACAATTAAACGATTTTGCTGTTGTGACTACTACTCAGTTTTTGCGCGTCTGCAGTGGGCTCTTGAAATTGAATTTTAAGAAACGTGAATATAACGCTAACTGTCTCAAGCCGCAGTGCGTCTAGTGGCAATGTCAAAATATTCTACCGGCGTAGAGAACAACGCACAAGCGCAGATCACCTTAAGTATCAATTAACCTGTTTTGTGCTTAAGTAGTATAAAAGTTGTACAATTCAACGATAAATGACGTTTGAAAACATTTTAAAATAAAGGTATTATCTCAGAGCTTTAGGCACCATTTATGAATTCAACACAGATGCAAATTGTTACTGCATTTGGGTACTTAAGCTGGTTTTTGGCGAATTGTATTTACTGAAGGGGTTAATTCAGGGAGAGGCGTGGAGATTGCTAGTGTAACGTAGAACTAAGTAGTTACAAAATATAGAACGGAAACATGCATTATTATTGGAATTAGTTTGATAAGTGTCATTCATATCAAATATCAAAATGTTTACTGTTATGCGAACTTTAAATCCCTTTTAACTTCGAGTTTTCGAGTTTCAACTTGTTTTTGCTGAGTAACTGTTGCAGGATATTCTTGGAAGCAAATGTATGTGAAAATGGTAGCTCTTTATATTCCATGGCGAACAGAGGTTAAGTATAAGTTCCTCTAAACAGAAGAGACAACAAGTTAAATAGCTATACCGTTAAAGAAATTTCCCATTCACATTTGCGTGTCTGCTCAGCATGCATGAATGAATGCATATTGCCTTGGCTGTAAAACACATGCATGTTCACGCGAATTCAAATATATTTGTGTGTATAAGTATTCTTGATATTACATGTGACGCTAGGACAAGCAACGAATTTACACGCACATGTGCTTAGAGGAACATTTTAAAAATTATTACTGTAAAATACAATATATTTTTTTCATTCCTTTAATATAATTTTCTATCTACGCAAAATGTTGTGTGTACTTTTCGAATTTAAAAATATGCTTATATGAGTTTGATTCGATTTATATCACATGACCATATCCCAAAAAAATTTTAGTTTATTTAATAAAATTTTTGAACACACGCACGAAATATTTGGAAACGAGTACGAGTTGGAATGGTTTTTTAAAAAAGCTTTCAAAAGCTCACACATGAGCATGCCTTTCTATCGTTCAAATCTAGATATACACATAAAAGTTGAGTAAATAAAACAATATTTTAAAATACACAGATTTGAGAAAAAAGTGCATTGAGCTGCTGTTCACGAGCTGTGAAAAAATACGAAGCCTGCTCTGGAATATTCTTAATAAAAGGCGAGGTGCGTATACGCAACATTCTCGTATGCATGCTGTAAGCACAAAGGCATATGATGTGAAAAGTATTGAAAAGTATAACAAGCTCGATGTCACGTTTGTGTTTACAATTTGATAGCATCAATTTTTGAATTTTGTATATAATTTCGTTATATTCGTTATTTATTTAACATGGGCCGAGCCTCTTTTGTTTGACGATGCGGTATTAGTATACATTTGAGGTGACGGTGACATGTTTTTCGCCGGTATTTCTTCTGGAATTCGCTTCTTTCCCAGCATTAGAATTTTTAACAAAGAGTATCTATTCTCAGCTCAAAACAGTTTAGTTTGTCGTTATGTTCAAGACTGAGATATTGTATAGGGTATAATCCCCAATCTAAGTTTGCATACGGTATGCCTAAGTTACAGCTCATAGTCGCCGACGTGTCGTAAACGACTGTCTACCAGGCGCCATGACAAGTCTGCAGGTGCTACGTTTCTATTGTTTGCATTTTTCTCGAATCATCATTTCTGAAACTGTCATGGTCCTAAAAAAATAGTATTCAACGGTCTACGGAAAGGGGGCTTAGGTGTCAAAAGAAAGGAGAACAATTAATGAGATAACGAGAAACTGACGATTATTTTTAACAGCTTTTCCCAGAAAACTAGTTTTCGCACGTTAGCTCCCTTTTTGTAGACCAGGTCACATATGTTCTTCTACTCATTAATAGTTATCATCCCTACCAGAATTGTTTATTTTCAAAAATTATTTCACTTTTTTTTAAACGATTTTTAACGAAAAAAACAAGATTTTCGTGACTTTTTTTGAAGTTCGACATTGCTTTTTTTTAATGAAATTGATTATATTTGGTTGGGACGGTAGCCGCAGAACTACTGAACTACTGAATATCACCAATCCATTCGATTAAAAAAAAATATATATATTAAAAATGTAAAAAACGAAAAAAAATTTTTTTGTACATTTCAAAATACATTAAAAATATATTAAAAATGTAAAATGATTGAATTTTGTTGTCGCATAAAAAAATTTTACTAAAAAGTGGTAAAATGTATGCGTTCACATGAGAGTACCCCCATAAGTGTATTGCAGCGGGAGGTGATTACTTTGAAGGAGCTGAAATGGACAAAATTCACCCGTAAATTTTTTTGAATTTCGTTACTAATTTACCTCTTAGTAATTTTTGAACAGCACCGTTATATGGGGAAAGGGCAGGGCTATTATCCGATTTCCTCAACTTTCGGTAGCAGCTCTTATAAGAAATGCCCAAAGCAAATTTGGTTATTGTAGCTTTGGGTGTGGAGGAGATATGTTTATTAAACTTATTTGAAGGCGGGACCATGCCCGCATTTTCAAAATTGTTTGATCACCTGCTCCAAATTGCAGTTCTATATCTTAATTTAATGCTTAGTTGTGGCACCTTATGTGTTTTCGGTTGATGGTGGTTTGTGGGCGGGGAAACCTCCATACCAAGTTTCATCAAGATATCTCAATTTTTATTCAAGTTACAGCGTGCACGGATGGTCGGACGCACAGACAGTCAAGCAGATTTCAACCTTTTACGTCGCCCTGATCATTTATATATACTTAATCCCATTGATATCTCTTTTTATATGATACGTACAACTGTTAGGTGAACAAAACAGTGGTTCATTACACTGCAAGTATCACACAATTAATGGCACTAACTCAGTCGACTCATGAAACTGTATTGGCATAAGTAAAACGGTGTTGTCTGAGTGCGGATATAGAAATCCGTGCCTAACAGTGTAATATTCCTTACCACTAGCATTGATATAGTCTTAAAGGCGTTGTCGTTCTTCCTTTCAAGTGCTTTCATGTTTGCTACTAGCAAGATAATCTTTTATACGTGCCCATTTCTCATTTTATTATCATTCAGTTTAATTTTCCACATTGTCTTCTCAGTTACTGGCACTTTATGTTAAGCTGGCGGATTCCGTTTTTCATATCTCCAGACGTATTATCAAGTGGTACTTTGGCTGGGAAAATCTCTACATAAAGTAAACACTAATCATATTGAAGCCTTTTTTACAAAGGCTTTTTGTGTTCGGAAGTGTTCGGAAGTGGCTTAGTTAATTAATAGTTTGAGTAAATAAAAAACACTATTGCCATGTTTATTTAAGCAGCCAAAGTAATCAAAGTGTGTGGCAGTTGAGGTGAGTACAGGCACTAATGAGCTGCCGGAAATTTCAGGTATGCGAATTGGGTATACTCGAATTGAAAGGTTGAATATTCAAAACTATACTTAAAGTTCATAGAATTAAATTCATATGATTATTCGTAAGCCCTAAACTTCGAAAAACTTCGAAAATCGCGTGTATAAATTTTACAGCTGTCGGATGATTAGTTTGTGAATTATAAATAAAAAGTGTTTTCACGTGTTGACAAACTATTGCTTTTTGAAAGAAAAAATACAGTTGAAGCAAGAACTTGGCATGTTGACGAGCTTCCGACCACTTCCTCATGAAAATCAACCTTCAACGATTGGCATGCCTAGTTTAGACGTGATGAAATGAGCACCGAAGGGATTGAACGCAGTGGACGTCCAACAAAGGTTGTTACAGATGAAACCTTCAAAAAAAGTTCACAAAATAATTTTGGATGACCGTAAAGTGAAGTTGTTCGAGATAGCGCCGAATCTAAATTTAGCAACTGAACGTGTACATCAAATAAATCAAGAATATTTGGATACGAGAAATCTAAAACAACGACGACGTGATGATTCTCAAATAAAATGTTCTCTCTAAAGAAATTTAAGTCGAATAAAGAGTAATTTTATTTGAAAGCTTAATGTCAAGCCCTTCAATGCCTGACCATTATGTCAGGGTAGGTATGATTATTATTCAATTCCATCCATTTTCACACTTATGATGAGAGGCTAGAAGGACTTGCCAGCAAGTGCTATTTATATAGCTTTAAAGGTTTGTATGATACTTTAAACTTTTTAAAAACTTTCAAAATAAAGATGACCCTAATTCTAGATTCTAGATTAATGTGTGAGTATATTTTTCAAATTTTTCAGCTGAAATCCATACTTCAAAAGTTGCGTGCGTATACTTGTATGTATGCGTATAGTACATGATATTTACAAGAATATATAGTATACATTAAAATAATGAGTGTTGCTTTAGGTGGTAATAAGAGTATTTGGACAAGTACCTTCAATAACATCTAACAAAAGTTCTTTGTTCTTACCATAAACTAATATACAAATATATGTACTTACACTATTTATACGCACAACAAAGCTCGTGGCCTCTAAAGGGTAGAATTTTGCAAATAATTAAGTAAGCAAAAACACGCAATACATTCCTTTGACTACTATTTGTGAGGGTTGGCTAATCATGAATATGTTGAAGGGCCTTTTTATGGGCATAACTCATTCTAATAAAAATAAAATGCTTAATGAGAGGAATTCCGCACCAACGAAATGCTAGAGTTCAAGCAGCCACAACTCTTTGTCCGCTTACAAATCGCGTTCTGAGCACTGTGATTTTTCATCAACAACAGTAAATATGCCATTGAAGTGGACTTTTTGTGGAAATCCAATATTTTTGGTAAACTGGCAATAGGTTTATATATTCATATACATACATACGTAAGTATTTTCTCAGTTTTTCTTTTTGATTTATTATGTTGTTCTTGGCTGCCGTACTGAACTTCTGTCTCGTTCAGTTGAGCTGTCGTCAGTGTCAGTTTTGTTTTTTTTTTCAACTTGACAGTTTTTCCGCATTTTGCAAAGTTTGTCGCCACCATTTCAGTCAACATCGAAGTGGGCACTCAGCTCAAATAGTTTGTGGTATAAAAAGCTGCAACTGTCAACCACTTAAATGTCTGATTGGTACGTATACTAGTGGTACGAACTGGGAAGTCTTAGTGTACTGGTGTGAGCGGAACCTGCATAATAATAATAAAGAAGCAAATACAAAATTAATTTGTTAGCAATCTTTTTATTAAAAATATATAAATTAAATCTCTTACTTTTTCCGGTATTGACTGCTAACCATTGACTTTAATCAGAATTCAATTAAATTAAATTAGTAATAAGACATGACTAACTGGATTCCGTGTAAAATTTACCAACATTATTTTAGCATACGAATTTTCCCTTTTACTTTAACTCACCAGTCGGGAGCACGAATGAAAAAGTTTAATTGGTTAACATTTTAACAATTTTTAAATTTGAAAATGAAAGCTTGGGGTAAGGTTCAGACCAATTAAATTCATATTCAGCGCCCAAGCATATAATAATCGGTTAAAGACAGTTGAAAAGTCGGAAATCACCACAGTGAACTCAGAGCTTGTTGTATTAACATATGCTCGAGAAGTTATAAAGGAACTTCTTATCTTACAACAATTATAAAATACCTTTATAAAATACTATCTGCTGATGTATTATCGCTGCGTGCCCAACACATTAGCAAAATTGTAATGTTGACGTTAGGAATAGCTGGCTTAAATCGAGCGGGTGCGAGTTGTGCGATTCAGCGATATTTCTGCCTGTAAATTTTCATGAATTTATCCCAATGATTATGCCGTTTCAGTGAACTTGCTTTTAAAATGCAAACACAGCATTGCGTAAAAACCAAAATTCTTACCATAAATAACTACGAATTAATGACCAATTACCCAAAACCGAGCTTTGCTTTACGCCACAAAGGCCAAATGGCGCCATTTCCGGCAACCGAATCAGCAGATGTGACTCCATTACTGCTATGCTTAAGAGTACCTTAACAAATATATATGTATGTAAGTGTGAATGAGCCTGTGTAGAAATATACCCAGCAGAAAGGCCTCCCGTCAAAATATATTCCGATTTTTATTGAGTAGTTCACAAAATTAGTACAAAATGCTGACATGAATATACTGACATTTTTTCTTAAAAAAGAAGTAAATAGTGAAGGGCTGAAGAAAGCTTAAGTACATAGGTAAGTAAAAGTGACTCAATCTGGCTCAATTTGCGCTTGATGCGCCATTTTGATGTTCTATCGTAAGACCTTATAATCTCGTTATCCCATTTCATCGCTGCGCTCCAAAGCTTTGGTGCTCTCAATAAAACTACAGACACCATTATGCTTTTTATGGACAATCAATGAGAACTTGGTGCCTGAGGGGTTACAAGTAGCTTGTGCCGGGTTTGTGACAGAGCGGGGCATTCACAGAAAAGCCTCGTTATAGTAGCTATAACTCTGTATATATTAATTCTAGTAGGTCTGGAGTTCCATTCCTGTCATGTTTGAACCATATCTGATTTGTTATCTTGCAGTATGTTATTGTGTTCCATCTGCCCTGAGCTATTTGTTGAAGTGTATATAGAGCGCTCATTTGATTATTTCCAACGGGCATGGTATTCATTCCGCCTCGGATTCGTCTAAAGGGGTCATTGCGTTTCGAACTTGTTTGCCTTTTCGTTGCCGAAAATGTTCCTGTAACCGGAAATCCATATTATAGACAAGGGGAGTTGATCTGCCAATTTGCGAAAGCCCTCCTGTAGTTGTTGACTCTGCTGGAATTATTATGTGGCTGTGGCTTCTGGCTATCCATGTATATTGTTGGTTTCTGCATTACAAGCATGTTTATAATGAGAATAAGTGTACATGTTTGTAGGTACACATGTAAGAATGTTTTTATACATACACATATGCTCTGCTTGATACATACCTATGTAATTAGATTCAATTAGCACCATTAACCACACCTACTATTATGGCCGGCAATCAGTGATCACAAGTTATGGGCAAGGTTTTACTTCCTTAAACCAATAATACTAACTTTCTTCTAATATTTATGTAAGATATCCTTTGTTTTTCGTTAATTCAACCGGGAAATGGTTTATAAAAATTATTGACCCCTTATGAGCTAACAGTGGCTTTATATTTACTCTTATCACAATTTCAATATTTTCTCGAAGTAAAAATGACGTCAGCTTTAATAAAAAGCCTCTAGGCATACTCCATTCAATGGTAACAAAATTGATTTTTATTCTGAGCAATGTCTTGCATTTTAGTTTTTTCGTTACACTAATGTGATTGATTTTTTTTAGTTCTTGGTGACCAAGCGACTGCCGACTAATCAACTTATTGTAGAAAATAATTCATGTTGACGCCTGACAACACAACATGACAAAAATAAATGGTATTCATATACAATTATATTGTCTTTTTGTGTGTTGGTTGCTTTTCTTCGATATTTTGTGACTTTAAATAATTATCCTCTAAGGGCAGAACTGTCAAATACATTACAAACAAGTAAGGAAAAGCTAAGTTCAGGTATAACCGAATAATCCATACGCTTGCAACTTGCAACTATTAAAGCTGGGGTAATACCTTTAGATACGTAAGATCTGTGAGTTATATGGGGTCAAGGGTATTTTCTAACCCGATTTCAGACATTCAAAGCACAAAGATGCACCGTTGTCAGGAAAGCACGCTCTCTCATATTTTCACAGAGATAACTCACATATTGGACGATATAAGTGGTATAAAGTCACCAGGAAGTTCGAAAAACTTTATGGTAAGTATATGGGGGCTAAGAAAAGTATTGACCTTATTCAACCCAATTGTAGAACTCAGACATACTACTATCAGAAAATGACATTGTAACATAAAAATATCATAGGAATGTCACATTTCAATTTTGGCAGGTCTCGAAATATGTATTTTCACTTAAAAGTGATCGGTGACACTCCTATCGTTCAATTTTGATCCCGACTTCAACAAAGCCAAATATGAAGACCACCTCGCGGGTAAAATTTAAAGTATCTGGCATATTTATTTATTGATTTATTGCGATTTTAGTAATTTTGGACAATACCGTTATATGCAGAGTAAGAATTTCTTCAATTTCTGATAATATTTGTGCCAGTTGGTAGAACTTGGTTACTGACTGTTTAGTGGTTTAGAAGATATGTACAGTTAACTTATTAGAGGGTGGGGGCTCGCCCATTTTTTCAAAATTTTTTGCCCAAATTATAGTTTTACATCTTATTTCAGTGTTTAGTTATGGCACTTTATTGGTTTCGGTTAATGGCGTTTTGTGGGCGTGGCATTGGTCCGATTACGCCCATCTACGAACTCGTAATTTTTTTGCCAGGGAATGAGTGTACGAAATATCCTCAGAAAATGTATTTTTAATCAAGTTACAGTTTACACAGACGGACGAACAGACAGACAATCACCCAGATGCCAATTATTCTCATCGTCCTGATCATTTATATTAATATAACCTTATATTTAATTCGCTTAGTTTTCGGTGATACGTACAACCGTTTGCTGAACAAAACTATTCTACTCCGTGGCAGCATGTTGCAAGAGTACAAATATTATTGTCTTGAATCCCGTTTCGCAGAGAACTGAGAGTCCCTTCCTCCTCGCTTTAGCTTCTTTACAGAATTATCGCGCGATGTCCTGCTTACTCCCACTCAATATTTCCGTGTTCTTATTAGTATAAAAAAATACAAACAATATGCGTTAAAAAATCTCAAAGGCGGTCAACCCACCTTTTAAGCTTTTTTTTTAAGTTTCTATAAATTTTTTTGGTGCTCGCTAACTGACGTAGGTTAAATTAATTTAATTTATCCAAAAAAAATTTACAAGTGATGGTGCGAAAATGGAAAAGATTCAAAAAAATGACATGAATAAATGTCACCAGCAGAAAACTCAATTCGAATTCTTCGTATGTATAATGCCCCAACTCCAACTAACATTTCAAACAAGTTTACTATTTAATTTAAATTCTTTGGTTCAAGGGCTCATTGTTACGCCACAAAATGAGCGCTGTCATACTGTTCAAAAGTATCCTGGCATGCAGCTCAAGCTCTATCCTTTCTCTACAAATAAATTTACGCATTTACAATGGCAATATCACTGGAGCTCGATGTTGGGGAATACTCACACTAAATTCTCCATCACAATAAGCTTATGCAGAAGTATTGGAGCCACAGCCTTATGCTGAAGTACACTCGCCTCGGCTTATTCAAGTTATATTACTATTATTGCGGTGCCGGATTCAAAACGATTTGTTCTGGCGTGGTGTAAGGAAGCTACCGACTCGTCATACAATGTCTGTCATTTAGACGCAACCCCCGCACACACGAACACAAAGTGCAGCGGTAAATCGAGTGCCATAATGCCCAGAAGCAAGCTTAGCGGGAGGCGCTTAGATTTATCGTTGCCCTTGCATTTTTAGTTAACGGCATAAAAAATCCGCTTAATCTTGGGAGATAAAACTTTACTGCTTCACAATGTTGTAGTGTTTTTTATTAAAGCTAGCAAGTGTGCTTTTGTAGCTGACTCATTTCATTCTCTTTACATCTATTTATATCGACAAAGAAAAATGAAAAAAAAAACTCGCAATGGGATCATCTTTTCATAGTTCGCTGTGTTGTTGTTGTTGAGAATGTTATTGCTATGGTAGAGTACAAAATTTAAATTAACCATAATACATAATAAAGATTTCTCAGGCCATGTCAATACTAGACAGCTAAATCTAAGCTTTAACATATACAGCACTTGTCCAAAAAATTACGAACGAGAACAAAAATTTAAAGCTTTTTAATATTTCATTCGATTGTGGCAACTCCATTCGCTTTTATTTTAAAAACTTAAGCAAACATGGTAAGCTATATGTTTGTTTTTTTTTTGTAGATATGTCTAAAATGTGAAATATTGAGTAAGATTACCGTTATATTGCTCTTTTCTTGGCGCCAGTGCTCTTTTTCAATTTTAATCATTCACTTTTTACCAAGTGCGAGAACGACTTACGCTGATTTTTCGTAAATTATAATTTTAAATAATTAAGAATAGTGTCGAAATTTATTGCCGAAAGAAAGATAAATATATTAAAAGAAAAGGTAAGTACAAAAATAATAAATCTTTGTCAAAAACACGTTCGTTTCCTAATTGAAGTTTTTGTAAAGGAAATGGGTAGGAAAAGTGACATTTCATCAGAAAAGAAAATGAAAGTTGTAGCTCTTTTGAAAGAAGAAGCTTCGAGCTACTCAGAAATTGCCAAAATTGTTGGTATTTCTAAAACATCTGTGGCTGAAATAAAAAAAAAACCTTATTGAAGTTCCTAACGAGAATATGATTAGAGATAATAATCGCTCAAACTGCGGGAGAAAGAGAGTAACAAGTGGAAGGGAAGATCGCCTTATTGTTAGAAAAGCGCTAAAAAATAGAACTGCGTCAGCGCAAAGTATTTTACAAAACATTAGAAGCGCTGGCGTTAAGATATCTCTTCATACTCTACGCAGAAGATTTTACGAAAACGGCTTAAAATGCAGGAAACCAGCGAAGAAGCCAAAATTAACGGATTTGATGCGACGGCGTCGAGTGTTGTGGGCTCAGCTGCACAAAAATTATGATTCAAGATATTGGAGCAAGGTACGTTTCTAAAATATTTACATTTTTTTTAAATTTATTTCCTTTTTTATTTATTTTTTAACTAACAATAGTAAGCATATTAGAATTGTATTTAACATTTTTTTAAAGGTTATCTTTAGCGATGAATGTCGTTTGGAAGCAGTGACTGAGACAGCAAATTACGTTCGCAGAAGAAAAGGGGAACGATATTCTAGCTCCTGTGTTCTTCCCAGGGTAAAACATCCGCCTTCAGTGATGATTTGGGGCTGCATTTCTGTACTTAAAGATACGTTGATGCCTTATGTTCACCAACTTAACTTTCCGCCAGAAGAATATACCTTTATGCAAGATGGGGCTCCATGCCATACAGCTAGAAACAGCATGAATGTCCTAAATGAATTGCATTTGGAAATCCTGCCTTGGCCTGGCAATTCTCCGGGCCTAAATCCAATCGAGAACTGTTGGGCATATCTTAAAAGAAAGGTCTATGAACGAAGCAACACAACAATTGACATTTTAAAGCGAAACATTGAAGATGTCTGGACAAATAACGTGGAATTGTATCATGATACAAAAATGCATTCAAAGCTTGCCTGATAGAATAAAGGCTGTGTTAAAAAATAAGGGCGGGGCGACAAAATGTTGAATATGACTCAATAAAAAAATATAATAATTTAAGTTTAATGTATATAGTATATAAAAAATAAATTTTTTCTAAAATACGCAAAATATTTATGTTTTTATTAATGATTAAAGTTGGAACTCTGCATATTTTTTCTTCGTTCGTAATTTTGTGGACAAGTACTGTATATAAATCAAACCATTTAAAATAGAGTATAACAAGTAGGGAAAGGCTAATTTTAGCTGTTTCCAACCATTTTATACTCTCGCAACTAGCAAGAATCCAAGCCCGGGAAATTTCTTCAGGTGTTAGCAAACTCAAAATTTAACTTAAAATTATCGCCTTAATTTCATCCATTCTTTTTGAGTTTTTATTAAGATTTCTTGCATATTGACCTTTTGATGCATCTACGAGCTCGTTATCACTGTCTTGGCAAGGAACATGTGCACCAAATTTCATTAAGATATATCAATTTTTAGTCGAGTTATCGCTTACATGGACAGACAGACATTCGACGAAAAATAAAACAAAACGAAGAAGATGAAGAAAAAAGCAAATTATGGTAATACTTGATTCTTTACATGACTCCATCCACCAACACTTGATTCTACCATCATAAAAATTGTTTATTTCTTGTAAAGTTTTTGCTCGCTGTAGAGCAAGAGCAAAACAAAATGCAATGCGTTTAATGTTTTTGCTCCCCTGCGGCTGTATATTTAATGTATTTCAGTACGAGCCCACACTTCATTTACTAATTCATACTCGCGAGAATTTCAGAATGACCGACAAATAAACGCGGTTCTCCCCGGACAACATGAAAGCTATTATTATTTTTAATAAATTTAAATCCCACAGCAATTAAAAAATTTAGTGATTATCTTAAAATACCAGGGTTTTCGAGATGAAAAGAATGCATTTTGTCATCAAAAGCGTTAAATTTCAAAACCAGTATTATATGGAAGGAGGCGATATTGAAATTGTTGGGAAGAGAGAACATGAATATCAGGATGGTTAAAAAAATAGGTTCTTAAAGATCACTAAAATGTCTCTCTGAGTAAAAGGTCTTAATGGTAACTAGAAAGTCAGTTTTCAATTATTTGCTTTTATCAGATCTGGTCTTTCCAACAGAGTGGAGGTTTTGCTCTTACTCTACTGCCCCCGGTGGGTACTGCGTCGAATACTTGCAGAGCTGGTGTGTTTTCGTCCATTCGAATATCATGACCTAGCCAGCGTAACCGCTGTCTTTTAATTCGTTGAATTATGTCAATGTCGTCATATATATCATGCAGCTCATCTGATCCATCGAATGCGATATTCGCCGTGGCCAACGCGCAAAGGAGCATACATTTTTCGCAGAACCTCGAAAACTTCTAACGTCGACTCTAGTCTGCATTTACATCAATTAATACATCATATATACGTATATAAATTATTTCGCTTTTTGCATTTTGTGCGTTTTTGCCGTTACATATTTTCAAATAAAGCATTTCGTATAAATCACATTTGCAAATGAACTGTTTCCGACTGAGTTCGGAAACCAATTGCCTTAACAACCGGAAAACATCTGCAATTGTATGTATGTATATTTATGTACGCAGCTGCACTCCCTTTGTTGGAGCATAGCGCAATCGCCATGGGAGGGAACACTTATCTTACTTTCGAATAAAACACGTCTTTTTATGAATCGAAAAAAATATTGGACTCATATTTTATAGTTGTCATTTTTACATCAAAACTCAGCGATTTGAATGACAGCTATGTAAAATGGTGGTCCAATCCAGACAATTTCTGCGGATGTTGCACCATTGCCTTGAAGAGCAACCCATGTCTCCGATGTTTCCTTCTGGGTGTTACAAACTTTGTTATAAACTCAATGTTCAGGGTATAAAAAATTAATAGGTGTTTAATTAAAATCCTCGTAAAAACTATGTCGTTTTTTGTTCTTTTTCCGAAAAAAAATGTTTATCACACGTTTATGAACAAATCATATAATGAACCCTGTTAACATATTTTTGGGAGTCTTTTCTTTGCTGACAAGTGCTTTCAACTATGACGTCATTGCTGTGCTCAGAACACTCATTCGTCTTGATTTCTACATAGTATTAACTTACCATGAAGAAAACAACATATCCAATGAGCCAAATTCGCCATGTGTTGTTGACTCTCTTGTGCTCTTTTTCTCGCGCTCTCTGACTCAATTAATCGAATATCAAACAGCTGTTTTGAAATTTCATTCATGATTACAACAGTACTTTCATAACTGTTACGAATACTACAAGGATTTATTCTCATACTAGGGTTTTTGGTAATTGATGAGTGTTAATCAAGAATGCTTGAGTAATGAAGATTGTCACGCTCGACTTACGATGACGTTATGTATTAAAGATGGAGGAGACAATGAAAAAAACTGCCTTTAAATCTTAAATTGACGACATGTAGATGCGTGTGTGTCGGCGTTTTTTTGCAAAAACGGAAAAAGTATTAAACATCTCATAAGCCACGTCCAGGTGTCCCACTAAGAATAATGTAACAAACGTCCACAATCTTTTATTAGCAAACCGTCGAATGAAGGGACAAGAGATAGACGATGGGCATCTCAAAATACTTATAATATCAAACACAATGACGATGTTGTCGCTTTGGCTGTCACATTTGATTACTCCGCGCAAAGAGCGCTAAGGAAGAACTATTAACAGCAATCTTGAGCTGTAAAGCAAAAAGATGAAACTACTCCCAAGAAGGCTGACAACGTACTATCGACCGAAATGGTAATTCACTAGTTCTACTTAGCCGAATCAAAACGATCGAAATAATACAGCAGATAATTGGCGATTGTTAGACCAATTCTGCTCTACGGTGCAGTAATATGGTGGACAGGCGTACGGTAATCCACCTACCAGAAGCCAATGGAAAGTGTTCAAAGGTTCGCTCCGCTGTGCATAACGGGAGCTTTAAAACAACTCCAACGGCGGCTCTTAAACTGGTACTACACCTGCCACCTATAGGCCTCTGTGCTGAAAATTGCCCAGCAAAATCAGGGAGACGACTACTACCTGCAAGCGAATTTACACATTCGGGCAAACCTCGGTGGGTAATGGCGTTTTGACAAGGTAGTCGGTGCTTGCCACTTTTCTATTGGGAATGAAGGTCCAAAGTAAACACAGAAAAATATATTTGTCGTAAAGGTATGTATGGACAACAACAGTATATTTCAAGCTGAGGACTTTGCCATGATGAAAGCCGCGGTGCTAGCCTCCAATATACCTCCAGACATCTACGTAGATAACCAAGCAGTAATCAAGACGATGACCTCGTATCGCATATAGGCCAGAAGTGTCTTGGGAAGTGGAAAGTGTTGCTTAAAGTAAGCCACTTGACTTCTACTGGGTGCCAGATCCCAAAGGCATTGAGGGCAAAGAAATAGTGGACTAGATTGCCGTGGAGCCGTATAAAGAAATATCGCAAATTTAGACTTATTCAACACATATGGTATATGTATATACATTACCGTTATTTGCCAAATTAATTTATTTTTTTTTGCAAACGCCAATAAAACGAGAAAAATTTTCCACTATACCCAATAATCTCAAATTTTTTTCCATCAAAACATTCCTTTAAAATTTATACGAAGTTAAAGTTATGCACTAAAAGTACTGTATTCATATGGTACACAATGTCGTATGAGTAACACAGAAAATATACATAAATCACTGCTATGAATGCTCAGTAAATTTGACAATTAACAACACAATATAAACATACAGCAAATTATCGGTGCATACTAATTGGCCACTTAGAAGACTGTTCTTTCTTCATTACACCTGAGCAGTCTTCAGTACAGATTTTTTCAACTACGCATCTGTCAATAATTGCACAGTGGTTGACTGGGCCATAAAACTTCGCCTTAGTCATTCCAAGTAATTGGTAATTGTAAATCACCCATTCATACTTTCGCACACATACAAGTGTCTGTGCATAGCTTTGTTCTAATGCAAATTGGCAGAGAGAGAATTGTTTTTACTCGTAAGCAGTTTCCGATGTATGTGGCTATGCAATAGGGTGGGTCGATTCCGGACTTTTTTCGATTCGGGATTTCTAATAGTGCGGAAAAGTTGCCTTAGTACTTCCTGATTCCAATGCAACTTTTTGTTTTGAGATCGGATTGCATCTTCAACCCCAACTCCGGCCTTGAAATTTCGGAAATTCGCCTAAAATCGTGAAATTGTCTACCTTGCAACTGAAATACGCATCTCATGCCAAAATGTATAAAACAAAATGTATTTGTCACGTCATTTTCTACCGAAATGGTATATGTGATCATGGCCGTAGGACGAACCGTTCCCGAGATACGAGCGAAAAGGCGGCGCGCCACAGCGCAAGGTGAAAATTGTTGCAGCTCTCAGCTAACCTGTATTGGTCACCCAGAACCCACCGCGTGGAGGTGGCTGCTCTTCGGGTTCCTCCCAAGCCCAACCCAACCAACCAACCATATGTCAGGCTTGTTTTAGTCTGAATCTGTGTCAAATTTATTGATAAAACCAGATTTTGTACTAAACTTTGGCACTTGTTGCCTAGGTTTCAGTGTAGAGCGGATCAAACGATCACGAGATTGGGGGCCAATAACTTTAGAAGATGCCTCTGTCACCAGTTTGACGGTTCTCTCGACTGCCACGGTGTGAGAGGGGAATTCACTAAATTTCCATACCTCTGCAGTGTCTCCCGACAGCCCTTTTATGAGTTCTTCGTCAGAAACTGAACAAAGAACTGGTAAACCAGTCAAGGTAATAGTCTTCCAGCTAATCATATCGTAATAATTATTAGCTTTGAAATTCAGCTTGGCACTTTATTACATCTAACCCTTCCACTTACAGGGTCAGACTCTGCTTCTCTAGCTGCCAGAAGACGGTCAAGGGCCAACTTTCTGACTTCTATCCGTTCGTCAGTCATCATACTAAGGAGAATGTTTTCTGGAAGAGCAAAGAAAGCATTCTGTTAAATGGATGAATCAACAACCTTGCGCAGTTTAGCAGGTAAGTATCTCGACCTTTGAATTGCAGCATAGAGATGGCGCGAGCCATCTTTGATTGAACTGTTGAATCTTATTGAGAACCACAAAGGTGAGTAAACTGTAAGTATGTACTTGACCAAAATCTTTATTTCCTTTGTTGGTTTGTCAGTAGAAATGCATAATCTCAGAATTCTATTTGCACAGGTGAGCCAGCGAGATTTGCACATGTTACCTGGATGCATCGACGCTAAATCTGAGAAACATTGACCGGAAATAACAGCTTCTGATATTTTATAGAGATAAGCATGGTCTGTGCTAAGTTGGGTCGGATTAATAACCTCAAAAGGTAATTGGCAGGATGGAAAACTTTCAAATTTGATAACAGGCAACTTCTCACAATCAGGGAGCAGTTTACCTATGTCGCCAGAGAATGTATTTGGACTCTTTGAGACACCATCTATGTGTTCGAAAAGAGCACGAAATGGAAGTTCGTTGAAATGTAGAAGACAAACAACCCACTGTAATGGCCTACCTATTCTTTCTTCTAGTTTCCGAATGATTCCACCTTTCCAACCTGTGTTCGTGTTGGTGCCATCAGCACCAACAACTTCTAGATGTTCCACATCAACTGAATTGTCTTGTAAATGTTGCCATATAGCTTGCGTCTCATCCTCAGCTGACCCGTAAGGAGAGGTGACGTGGCAAAAGTAATGACAACCAGGTTCCGCTATAAGAGAAATATGTTCCTCTTTGACAGTGTCGCGGTAGTACTTTTCACCTTCGCTGACTTGTGTAAGTTTATTGCCTTTGCGACCGTCAAAATACAGCCCATATACAGAGTCAATACTTTCGGTGTTTTGGAGCTTAACTCCAACACTTTTTTTGTCCGACTAATCTTGCATTTGTCAGTGACAAAGCTAGCCTCTGTTATCAAACCTGCTTTTTTGGCATCCAGAAAAGCAGATGAAACAATCAAGGCCGCTGCTCTATGACTTACTCCAAATCTTTGGGCAGCTAAAGCAGTGTGTTCTAATACTAGTGCGTTTTATTTGGTTTTAGAGGATGGAAGAGAAAATTCATCATCAGCATCGTTTTTGGAAGAATCCATGTGCGACGCACCTACATTGTTGTCGTCTGTATGAGAGGCTGGCTGATCAGAATGGTCACATGTTCTAGCTGATATTTTTCTGGTAAGTGTTGATGTTGAATGACGTTTTGAAAGCTTTTCTTTACGTTCATTTTTCTTTGTAAACTGTTTTGTTTCGGGTAGATCAACACTTCCAATGCGACCAATTCTTCTGGTTCTCTGGTCCAAGATAATTGGTTGTTCATTGATAGGAACTTTCCTTTCCTTTGGACAAGTGCAAGAAGAAAAAGAAATGCATTTACAAGCAGCGATGTCAAATAATTTTCTGGCAGAAGGGACAAAGTCGTCTCTTTTAAAGCTCAAACCTATTTGTTTAAGAGTCAGAAATTTCTTATGGTATGTGGTGAGCATTTGTACAACTCTGGTGTGTGAAACTATCGGAATAGATGACTTTTTGAAAGTATTTTCAACCTTTTTTGCAACTATTTCTGTAACATCTTTACTCCTAGGTTCACAGTTGTTGCCTCGGAGTCGCCCTATACGAAACCTTTCAAACTGATAACACAAAAGAACATCCTGGTAAGTAGGTAACTGGGACTCAGAGAGATTGTACGGATATATGCCAAACACAGGACATTTCTATCTAAATTTAAATTTAGATACAGACATTTTGAGTTCTGTGTTCTGTTGAGAGAATATAAGTGATAGCACTCGGCGAAATCAACGACAAGAGCGAAGGAACCCGATGAAAAAATATTTATGTGGAGACCAGTCCGAACGTGTCCTTTGGCTTAGGTGAATGAATATGAGTGATAGCACTCGAAAACAACGTCAAGAAGTGTGGCCGTAAGCCGATTTTCACCTTGCGGTGTGGCGCGCCGCCTTTTCGCTCGTATCTCGGGAACGGTTCATCCTACGGCCATGATCACATATACAATTTCGGTAGCAAATGACGTGACAAATAACTTTTGTTTTATACATTTGAGATGCGTATTTCAGGCGCTAGGTAGACAATTTCACGATTTTATGCGAATTTCCGAAATTTCCAGGCCGGAGTTGGGGTTGAAGATGCAATCCGTTCTCAAAACAAAAAGTTGCACTGGAATCAGGAAGTACTAAGGCAACTTTTCCGCACTATTAGAAATCCCGAATCGAAAAAAGTCCGGAATCGACCCACCCTACTATGCACTGTGAATATCATTCCAACCTTCCTACATAGATACATAAATACGCACACAAATGACACTGCAGATACAATGTTGCAGGTTTTCGAAGTGTAAATAGGTCCACTTTTTTGTTTGAGTTTACTTTAAATGCGTAAATGCTAGACTTTGATTTTTAAGTCGGTGCGGAACCGGAACTAAAGAAACCTAATTGATAGCAATTATTGCTACCCATTATTGCATAATAGAAGATAAATTGCCGTATTTGCAGTTCTGAAAATTTGCTATCATCATCACTTGTGTTTGTGAAAAAAATAGAACTAGATATATTGTTACAGTTAATTTAAAGTCATTTATTACTTGCATAAAATATATTTAAGAATTCGTTTTTATACCCGTGAGAATTATTCTTTTAATTTATCCTGATCATTTTATGGAAATAATGTGATATAAACAGTGACGCACTAAATAAGTAAATATGATCGGATTGCGAAGCAGTTTTATAAAAGCGTCTACTCCAAACCAGAAAGTATAAATAAAATAGAAGAAAAAACAAAAAGCAAGAGTCTCTCAAACCATCAACGAAATTCTTTAGAAGTTTTTTGCAGCTTATTTTCTGGCACTTGTTTTCAAATTTCTGCAATTAATAGTTGAAAAGAGTGCAACAGTTTTTCACCTAATTGTTTTTTTGTAAGACAAACTTGGTATTAATGTTCTTAGCATTTTGCGGAGACTGGTTCTGCAGCTGGCAAAAATCGGACCATTGACACGCTCACAAAATATTATTGATCGAAAAATTATAGAGAACTATTATTCGGACTAAGTCAAAAACAAGAAAATACGTTAAATTGCACCGAAGCTCACCCTTCACCCTTATAAAAATTTCAATAAAAAACCCTACTATTGATCATTCAGTTTTTACGAGTTTTACAGGGTGTTCCATTTCGAGGCCCCCTACTTTTTTAAATGACATAGAAACTTCAAATTTAATGGAGAATGGTTATTCTTCGACGATTGTCTCTTTCAGATGTTGGACGCGGCTACGTCTCAGAGAGTCCATCCGTTGCGTCAAATTTTCGATGACTTGTTCGCGAACTTCGACTGGTAACTGGCGAATGGCACGCGTGATGTTTTCCTCCAAGGACTGGATCGAAGCGGGATTGCCCGCATTGACTTTGGACTTTACAAATTCCCAAAGGCAAAAGTCTAACGGTGTATTATCACACGATTTTGGTGACCAATTGACCGGCTCAAAACGTGAAATTAACTGTTCTCTCAGTAAATCCATTGATTGATGCGATGTGTGGTAATTGGCTCCGTCTAGTTGAAACCAAATGACGCCGAGATCACGAGCTTGGTGATATTTCAGCCATTAAATCGATTATCATAGCGTGATAACAGTCGCCATTGACGGTTACATTCTCACCGGAATCATTTTTAAAGAAATATGACTTACAAACCAAACCAAAGCCAAACCATACGTCAGCCCGAGTTACTGCGAACAGCGCCGAATCGACTCCCTCCGGTCTTCTTATACCCTCTGAGCTACAGCTGCTGTATTTTCTTCTAGGTCGTGGTCTATTTGGTCGAATTTTATCCAATAATGAATGCTGGGTAAGTCTGAAATCCCAAACAATATTGAAAAAAGTACCTCTTCTCAGATCACCCGTTATGGGTAAATAGTTTTCATCATCACCATTACCCATTTTCACTCAGTCAAAGGAGATGGCAAAAATATTAACCTTGAGCAAAGTTGTTTAAAAAGCAATAATAGATTGTGAGATATGTACATTAAACTTTTAAGGGCGGGACCATGTCCAAAATAAAAACAAAACTTCGCTCAAAGCTGCTCCTTACTACTGCTGATTACGCCCATAATATAGAACAACGTCTGTCTGTCTGTGTCAAGGAACCTATGCAGCAAGTTCCATAAGGGGTCAATTTTTACTGAAGTCATCGCTTGCACCGAAAGAAGGACGAACGAACGGACAGGACGAACAGACAGACTCGGAATTAAACTTTTCTTGACATCCTTTTCACTTGTATCTATATCTATTTCGATTTATATCAAATAACTTAATTATTATACTCTGAAAAGACATTAAGTCTAGGCCAAGATCCAGACCAGTTTCTTTCGCAGTTAGCGCTAAACCACAACGACCACTTTATTCCATTAAAATATTACACATTTTGACTAACACCAACAATTTAAAGTCAGCTTGAAAATTAATAATCACCATACAGCGCGTAATGGGCTAGGGGAAGATAGAAATTCACAGAAGCGAAAACTCTGCTTTAAAATAACTGAATATTTCAGGAATTCCACAACTGCTAAATATTTATGAGCATGACTGCCTCCGACCTCCGCTCTCTTTAAGCCATCATTACTAGTCAATAGTAATGAAAGAGGAATGTCGCCTTCATTATGCGGTGTGCATTCCTGGAACACAAAATTGTTAGAAGTCGATTTCAGGAAATAATTTGCTTTGTTCACTCATTACAAGCAGACGAAAAGTCTGCGTTTCCTGTTGTCATTCCGACAAAAAAGGTGAAAGCGAAGTGTAAAAACAAAAATGGAGTTTACAACGCTGTTTAGTATCACGAAGGTGAAAGCGAAGTGTAAAAGCAAGAACGGAATTAACAGCGATGTTTAATCTCACGACTCATGAACAATGGGAAAAATGGCGCTTACGCTGAAAATGACAAATCAATCGAAGGGAAATTTTTTTTTTATCACAAGCAAACTTATTCTCGCTACGGATTAAATATTTTACTTGGCATTAGCTCTCGAACGCACAAAAATTACAGAATTTATCTAGCCAATGTGCAGTGAAGCAAAAATTCACAGCCTCTTGCGAGTCGCTTTCATGACAATGAATGCATAATCTTTCCTTTACCTAAACTTTTCTCACTTGAACCAAAAAATAATAAAGAAAAGTAATGAAAAATGAGTATGTACATTTTGTCTTTTTGGTGTGGTAAAAGCCGTTACCTGAACGATAATTATGCATTTTTGCAGCAGTTTAGCACCTGTAAATCGCTTCGACTGTCGAAGAAGATTAAATGGCTCTCGACTAGTATAATGTGGATAGATTTAGTGAAATTGTGCCTATAGCCTTCTAGAAGTAGTCAACAAATAAAGACGAAATCGGCCTACAGTAAAGCATCAGACTTCTGGTATAGCCGGTAAAATAGCCAATCTTACCTCATCATGTTTACAAAAGTTTGCAAGGCAGTGGCAATTTTTCATTCCGAAAGGGATTTTTAGATGCTTTCTCTCTCAAGAATCTCCATCAAAGTAGACGGAAATCATGAGACTAATATATTTCTGAGCGAAATTTTATGTGATAAAATACCAGTTGCAAGTATGAAAGGAGTCGTTAGATGTCTAGTTTTGATTATGATTCGTAATAAATGTGAAAAGTAACTAGCTGATTTTACTGCAGAATGGTTAAATAGATTTTTCGGACTTAAAAAATATAATCATCATAAACATTGAATTATTGCTGTTGTGGAACAGTGTAATGAACAAAACCGAATAATTCTATTCGCCTTCGGGCGCAACAATTGGAGCTGCGCCAATCCACTTTATGGAAGATTTTGCGGAAAAGTCTAGGTTTGCGGTCTTACAAAATGCGCGTCGCACGTTCAGTGAATAGATTGAAAAACGAGGATGGCCATCAATACCAATTTTCACAAGAATTTTTCGTTTAGCGAAGAAGCTCACTTGTGGTTAAAATGAGAAAACTTAATAAACAAAAGTTGTCACATTTGCCATTGTTGAGGCACCGTTACATCCTCGAAACGTCACTCTTTGGCGTGTTTAATGGCGGCTTTAACGCCAGGGTGGGCAAAGAAGGTATATTTGGCAAAACTATCGATAAATTCAGTCTCCATGACGAAACATCCCCAAATATGTTGAGGTTGATCGACTTTGCGGGACTCCGAAATATCGGTATCTACAGTACTAGATACCAGCATAAGAAAGTACATCAAGCTACTTAGCTGTCTCTGGATCTTAAAGCCACCAACTAGATCAATCATATCGGAAGACGCGTCTGCAGTGTTTTAGACTGGACAGCTGAGCTCACTGAGAGCACTCATCAGAAACTCGGTATAAGGGAACTGTGGGACCGCATTTTAATCTCCTTACGTACAAAATGTTAAAGAATAGCCGGTACGATGAGCAGTTCCGTTTAACAGTGGAATGAAAACAGACTGTCTACTACGGAACGTTTCAATCGACAGGTGCGGGATCTGATCTAGAACTAATGCCCAGAGCATACTAAAGTTATGGAGATAAAGCTTTTCCAACCTGCTGAATGGCACTGAACGCACAACACCAGGAGAAGTAGAACCCTATTCCCCAATCGATGACGATGGAACAGACGTTCCATTACCCGACCATGAAGAAGTTCGAATAGCAATTGCCCGCCTGAAGAACAACAAAGCGGCAGGGGCCGACGGATTGCCGGCCGAGCTATTCAAACACGGTGGCGACGAATTGATAAGGAGGATGCATCAGCTTCTTTGTAAAATATGGTCAGACGAAAGCATGCCCAACGATTGGAATTTAAGTGTGCTTTGTCCAATCTAAAAAAAGGGAGACTCCACAGTCTGCGCCAACTACAAAGGATAACTGATTAAACCTTATTAGTGTGGCTTTAGACCTGGAAAATCAACAACCGAAGACCCGTGAAAAGAGAATCGACACTCACCACTTCTTCGTCAATTTCAAATCTGCTTTTGACAGGAAAAGTTTCTGTCTTTATGCCGCGATGATGAAGGGACCTCTCAGAGCCGTTTGATACCAAACGAGGTTTTAGACAAGGCGACTCCCTTTCGTGTGACTTTTCCATTCTACTTCTAGCGAAAATAATTAGAGCGGCAGAAACTAATAGAGAAGTTACAATCTTCTATAGGAGTGTAAATCTGTTGGCATATACCGATGATATTGATACGTTAGTTCTGCTTTCTCCACACTGGATAAGGAAGCGAAGCAAATGGGTCTGATAGTGAAAGAGAGCAATCTGAAATATCACATGTCAGCACACAAACAGTAGTTGTATTTACGACTAGGCTCCCACGTCACCGTTGACAGTCATAACATCAAAGTTAGTCAGCATTAACAGCAACAACAATGTCAGCCTAGAAATCCAACGCAGAATAACTCTTTCCAGCAGGTGCCAC
>NW_024396446.1:0-5717 GCF_016617805.1 Bactrocera tryoni | reverse complement strand
TGCTCAATGTGTATATACAAACAACAAGAAAATCGATTTTGAATTAATACATAAGGCTCTGCTGTTTTCCCAAATGCAGTGACGTCATTAGTTTATGAATACTCTAATAACGTAAATAAGTTAATTTATCTTTAATTTGTGAAGTTAGTTTTTTCACGCTATTCTCATATCGATTTCTCAATGTGTATATACAAACAACAAGAAAATCGTTTTTGAACCAAAACATAAGATTCTGCAGTTTTTCCAAATGCAAAGCCGTCATTGCTTTATGAATACTCTAATAACGTGAGAAAGTTAAATTAGCTTGAATTTGTGAATTTGTTTTTCACGATATTCTCATATCGATTGCTCAATGTGTATATACAAACAACAAGAAAATCGTTTTTGAACCAAAACATAAGATTCTGCAGTTTTTCCAAATGCAAAGCCGTCATTGCTTTATGAATACTCTAATAACGTGAGAAAGTTAAATTAGCTTGAATTTGTGAATTTGTTTTTCACGATATTCTTATATCGATTGCTCAGTGTGTATATACAAACAACAAGAATATCGATTAAGAATCAATACATAAGGTTCGGCAGTTTTTCCAAATGCAGTGCCATCATTGATGAATACTCTAATAACGTGAAAAAGTTAAATTAGATAGCATTTGTGAAGATCGTTTTTTCACGCTGTTCTCATAGCGATTGCTCAATATGTATATACAAGCACCAAGAAGATCGATTTTGAACCGAAACATAAGATTCTGCAGTTTTTCCAAATGCAGTGCCGCTATTGCTTTGTGAATACTCTAATAACGTAAAATCAATAAATTGGCTTGAATTTGTGAAGATAGTTTTTTCACACTATTCTCATATCGATTGCTTAATGTGTATATACAAACAACAAGAAAATCGATTTTTAACCAAAACGTAAGATTCTGCAGTTTTTCCAATGCAGTGCCGTCATTGCTTTATGAATACTCTAATAACGTGAGAAAGATAAATTGGCTTGAATTTGTGAAGTTCGTTTTTTCACACTACTCTCATATCGACTGCTCAATGTGTATATACAAACAACAAGAAAATCGATTTTGAACCAACACATAAGATTCTGCAGTTTTTCCAAATGCAGTGACGTCATTGGTTTATGAAGACTCTAATAACGTGAACAAGTTAAATTACCTTGAATTTGTGAAGTTTGCTTTTTCACGCTATTCTCATATCGATTGCTCAATGTGTATATACATCCAAACAACAAGAAAATCGATTTTGAACCAAAACATAAGTTTCTGCAGTATTTCCAAATGCAGTGTCGTCATTGCTTTATGAATACTCTAATAACGTGAAAAATTTAAATTAGCTTGTATTTGTGAAGTTATTTTTTTTACAAGCTATTCTCATATTGATTGCTCAATGTGTATATACAAATAACAAAAAAATCGATTTTGAACCAAAACATAAGATTCTGCAGTTTTTCCAAATGCAGTGCCGTCATTGCTTTATGAATACTCTAATAACGTGAAAAATTTAAATTAGCTTGAATTTGTGAAGTGCTCATATCGATTGCTCAATGTTTATATACAAACAACAAGAAAATCGATTTTGAACCAAAACATAAGATTCTGCAGTTTTTCCAAATGCAGTGCCGTTATTGCTTTATGAATACTCTAATAACGTGAAAAATTTAAATTAGCTTGCATTTGTGATTTTTTTTTTTTTATAAGCTATTCTCATATTGATTGCTCAATGTGTATATACAAATAACAAAAAAATCGATTTTGAACCAAAACATAAGATTCTGCAGTTTTTCCAAATACAGTGCCGTTATTGCTTTATGAATACTCTAATAACGTGAATAAGTTAATTTAGCTTTAATTTGTGAAGTTAGTTTTTTCACGCTATTCTCATATCGATTGCTCAATGTGTATATACAAATAACAAAAAAATCGATTTTGAACCAAAACATAAGATTCTGCAGTTTTTCCAAATGCAGTGCCGTCATTGCTTTATGAATACTCTAATAACGTGAAAAAGTTAAATTAGCTTGAATTTGTGAAGTTAGTTTTTTCACGCTATTCTCATATCGATTGCTCAATGTGTATATACAAACAACAAGAAAATCGATTTTGAACCAAAACATAAGATTCTGCAGTTTTTCCAAATGCAGTGCCGTCATTGCTTTATGAATACTCTAATAACGTGAAAAATTTAAATTAGCTTGTATTTGTGAAGTTATTTTTTTGACAAGCTATTCTCATATTGATTGCTCAATATGTATATACAAATAACAAAAAAATCGATTTTGAACCAAAACATAAGATTCTGCAGTTTTTCTAAATGCAGTGCCGTCATTGCTTTATGAATAATCTAATATCGTGAAAAATTTAAATTAGCTTGTATTTGTGAAGTTATTTTTTTTACAAGCTACTCTCATATTGATTGCTCAATGTGTATATACAAATAACAAGAAAATCGATTTTGAACCAAAACATAAGATTCTGCAGTTTTTCTAAATGCAGTGCCGTCATTGCTTTATGAATACCCGAATATCGTGAAAAATTTAAATTAGCTTGTATTTGTGAAGTTATTTTTTTGACAAGCTATTCACATATTGATTGCTCAATGTGTATATACAAATAACAAAAAAATCGATTTTGAACCAAAACATAAGATTCTGCAGTTTTTCCAAATGCAGTGCCGTCATTGCTTTATGAATACTCTAATAACGTGAAAAAGTTAAATTAGCTTGAATTTGTGAAGTTAGTTTTTTCGCGCTATTCTCATATCGATTGCTCAATGTGTATATACAAATAACAAAAAAATCGATTTTGAACCAAAACATAAGATTCTGCAGTTTTTCTAAATGCAGTGCCGTCATTGCTTTATGAATAATCTAATATCGTGAAAAATTTAAATTAGCTTGTATTTGTGAAGTTATTTATTTTACAAGCTACTCTCATATTGATTGCTCAATGTGTATATACAAATAACAAGAAAATCGATTTTGAACCAAAACATAAGATTCTGCAGTTTTTCCAAATGCAGTGCCGTCATTGTGCTTTATGGATACTCTAATAGCATGAATAAGTTAAATTAGCTTGAATTTGTGAAGTTACTTTTTTTTCACGCTATTTTCATATCGATTACTCAATGTGTATATACAAACAACAAGAAAATCGATTTTGAACCAAAACATAAGATTCTGCAGTTTTTCCAAATGCAGTGCCGTTATTGCTTTATGAATGCTCTAATAACGTGAAAAATTTAAATTAGCTTGCATTTGTGAAGTTAGCTTTTTCACACTATTCTCATATTGATTGCTCAATGTGTATATACAAACAACGAGTAAATCGATGTAGAACCAAAACATAAGATTCTACAGTTTTTCCAAATGCAGTGCCGTTATTGCTTTGTGAATACGCTAATAACGTGAAAGAAATAAATTGGCTTGAATTTGTGAAGTTAGTTTTTTCACACTACTCTCATATCGACTGCTCAATGTGTATATACAAACAACAAGAAAATCGATTTTGAATCAAAACATAAGTTTCTGCAGTTTTTCCAAATGCAGTGCCGTTATTGCCTTGTGAATACTCTAATAACGTGAAGGAAATAAATATGCTTGAATTTGTGAAGTTAGTTTTTTCACACTACTCTCATATCGACTGCTCAATGTGTATATACAAACAACAAGAAAATCTATTTTGAACCAAAACATAAGATTCTGCAGTTTTTCCAAATGCAGTGCCGTTATTGCTTTATGAATGCTCTAATAACGTGAAAAATTTAAATTAGCTTGCATTTGTGAAGTTAGCTTTTTCACACTATTCCCATCTCGATTGCTCAGTGTGTATATACAAACAACAAGAAAATCGATTTTGAATCAAAACATAAGATTATGCAGTTTTTCCAAATGCAGTGCCGTCATTGGTTTATGAATACTCTAATAACGTGAAAAAGTTAAATTAGCTTGAATTTGTGAAGTTAGTTTTTTCACACTACTCTCATATCGACTGCTCAATGTGTATATACAAACAACAAGAAAAGCGATTTTGAACCAAAACGTAAGATTCTGCAGTTTTTCCAAATGCAGTGCCGTCATTGCTTTATGAATACTCTAATAACGTTAAAAAGTTAAATTAGCTAGAATTTGTGAAGTTGGCTTTTTCACACTATTCTCATATGGATTGCTCAATGTGTATATACAAACAACAAGAAAATCGATTTTGAACCAAAACATAAGATTCTGCAGTTTTTCCAAATGCAGTGCCGTCATTGTTTTATGAATACTCTAATAACGTGAAAAAGTTGAATTAGCTTGAATTTGTGAAGTTTGTTTTTCACGCTATTCTCACATCGATTGCTCAATGTGTATATACAAACAACAAGAAAATCGATTTTTAGCCAAAACATAAGATTCTGCAGATTTTCCAAATGCAGTGCCGTCATTGCTTTATGAATACTCTAATAACGTTAAAAAGTTAAATTAGCTAGAATTTGTGAAGTTGGCTTTTTCACACTATTCTCATATCGATTGCTCAATGTGTATATACAAACAACAAGAAAATCGATTTTGAACCAAAACATAAGATTCTGCAGTTTTTCCAAATGCAGTGCCGTCATTGTTTTATGAATACTCTAATAACGTGAAAAAGTTAAATTAGCTTGAATTTGTGAAGTTTGTTTTTCACGTTATTCTTATATCGATTGCTCAATGTGTATATACAAACAACAAGAAAATCGATTTTGAACCAAAACATAAGATTCTGCAGTTTTTCCAAAAGCAGTGCCGTTATTGCTTTGTGAATATTCTAATAACGTGAAAAAGTTAAATTAGCTTGAATTTGTGAAGTTAGTTTTTTCACGCTATTCTCATATCGATTGCTCAATGTTTATATACAAACAACAAGAAAATCGATTTTGAACCAAAACATAAGATTCTGCAGTTTTTCCAAATGCAGTGCCGTTATTGCTTTATGAATACTCTAATAACGTGAAAAAGTTAAATTAGCTTGAATTTGTGAAGTTAGTTTTTTCACGCTATTCTCATATCGATTGCTCAATGTTTATATACAAACAACAAGAGAGTCGATTTTGAACCAAAACATAAGATTCTGCAGTTTTTCCAAATGCAGTGCCGTCATTGTTTTATGAATATTCTAATAACGTGAAAAAGTTAAATTAGCTTGAATTTGTGAAGTTAGTTTTTTCACGCTATTCTCATATCGATTGCTCAATGTTTATATACAAACAACAAGAAAATCTATTTTGAACCAAAACATAAGATTCTGCAGTTTTTCCAAATGCAGTGCCGTTATTGCTTTGTGAATACTCTAATAACGTGAAAAATTTAAATTAGCTTGAATTTGTGAAGTTAGTTTTTTCACGCTATTCTCATATCGACTGCTCACTGTGTATATACAAACAACAAGAAAATCGATTTTGAACCAAAACATAAGATTCTGCAGTTTTTCCAAATGCAGTGCCGTCATTGGTTTATGAATACTCTAATAACGTGAATAAGTTAAAGTAGCTTAGAATTTGTGAAGTTAGTTTTTCACGCTATTCTCATATCGATTGCTCAATGTGTATATACAAACAACAAGAAAATCGATTTAGGAATCAATACATAAGATTTTGTAGTTTTTCCAAATGGAGTGCCGTTATTGCTTTGTGAATACTCTCAATAACGTGGACAAGTTAATTTAGCTTGAATTTGTCAAGTTAGGTTTTTC
>NW_024396445.1:0-14932 GCF_016617805.1 Bactrocera tryoni | reverse complement strand
TCAAAGATTTGTGAGGGAGTGTTAGTGACAAGTAAAAATTGTGTAAATGTATTGGAGTTTCGGTCACGCAAGTTTTGCAGGGATTTGTCTGTATGTTTACGAAAGCAAATGCGAGCCACATACATATGTACATACATTCATAATAGCAAGTGTCGCAGGCATCTTTCGCATCTCCGTTGTCACGGTCAACCAATGGCCGAAACTGGCGCTTTGTCAAAGAGTCAAGTGCTGAACACATTGAGCGCGAATACACATGTTCTTATGGACACAGTTATGTAGTTGTGTAGCTGCCTCAATAAATGTGTCCCTAAGAACGTGAGTGTTTTAATATTTGACAAATGTCCCTTGCAGTCTGTCGCACTCATTGTGTTCAGCACTTGTGTGATGATAGAAAATCCAAGTTGTGCCGAAAAAATTAAACGAATGGCCGCCAATTGTCACCGCTTCCCTTGCCGCTGTACAGCTCCGCCAACAAACCAGCCAGATGTTACGGCGTCTGTTTTTATGAATGAAGCGAGGTCGCTTGTGGAATTTGCGCCTGCGTTTATGAATGAAATCGTTTTTGTTGTAAAATTTACTACATTTGTCCTTCGCCAATTTGGCTGCCATATTGACTTGTGATGCTTCTGTTATTTGAGACAATTGTTTTTGTAGAACAATGTTTCAATTTTTTGTTGGTGACATATTCAAATGTGTACGCATATGTATGTTTGTATGCTTGTGCATTATTTGTTCGGCAATGTACACAAAGACATGTACACATAAGTATATATGAATGTAGATATGAACATGCAGCTCAATGCGCGCATGTAATATATTGATAAGCAATAAAATCATGATTTGAATTTCTGAATGCGCAAGTTAATTTTTGCCATAAGTAAAAATGAGTCGAAATAATATATTTTGAGCTGCACCGAAATGTGTACCTTTATTTATACTCTTAAGACTAACTTATTACATGTTTCTTATTTCTATTTATACTAACTAGTATATTTACTTATTACTAGTTGATAGTTTGTTTAAATACAGAATGTATTATATGTTTAGGTTTGTTGACATACTTGTATATATTGTTTGCTTAAAAACATTTGCTTTGTTTTAAGATAAGGTTGTTGCGGTACTCAAACTCAATGTTGTTTTGATACTTGTTTGTTTAGGATTGATTGTTGTAGTGATAGTGCATTTCAATTGTTGGAACTCAAGGTTGTTTCTGCATTCACTTTACTGAAACAAAAGGTTATTTTGATGTTTGTTACTATTATAAGGAATACAATCCTTAACTCGCACATGCGTATATGTAAATAATAAGATTATGATATGAGCATGTGCAGAGACATAAGATTAATATGATAGAAGATGTACATATGTACATGCATACATATGTATATATTGTTGTGATAAATTTAATTTCTATTAGTAGGAAATATAATATAGTACAAAAATATTTATTAGTATAATATATTATGTAAAAATCAAAGAAAATTATTAAATATGCAAGTCCAAATTGACTATAAATATTACTATGCATGCATTCATACAAAATTATATTCATATCATAATTATGTTTACATGTCAATATTGAATTGCCGACGGCAAAACGCAAAAGAATACATATTTGCATACACATGCATACATAAGAAAAATTGAAGCATGAAAATATCACAATGCTGTTGTTGGGAGCATCATAAGGAGCATGCATACATATATTTATGTCTCTTCATATTCTTGGGCATGTGAGACAAGAACATAAAAAATTTGTTTATGTTCTCTGTGTGAGAGGTGTGTTTTGTACACATTTTTCGCATATATTTATCTCTATTCATCTTCTCTGCTTCGGCATATATGCCATGTCATCATATGCCGTAAATACATACATATATTTATTTCTCGTCATATTCTTTGTTGAATATGTGGAGAACTGTTAAAAATGTTAACATTTTACAGCGTTACTTCTATAGCTGTGAGGTGAATTCCTCACTATAAATCTAAGAAATGTTCGCTGTCGAACCTGCACCTTCTCTATGTTTTTATGTTCTCTGGACAAGCGTGTAAACTGTCAAAAGCTAACAAAATGCGATGAGCGTGTTTCACCACAGCTAGCTCGGAAGGAGAAATGTTAACAGTGGCGCGTGAACAGAGCTGAGCATTTAATGAAAATTATGCTCAGAAATATACATTGCTATTACAGACGTATGCTGGCCTTTTGCATATAATTTTATACGTTTAGATGCCTTCATATTAATTGATATGATTATCATTTTGTGTATTTTTATGAATAAATAATGTTATTTTCAATATATATATATGTAGTTCATGTGTGAATAACAGTTAATTTTTAAATATTTTATTTTATTTTCTTATGCTAGGTAATATAATATAATTTCATATTTGAATATGTTTTTATATACATATATGCGATATACATATGTATATATCCTAATAATTACATTTCTTCCTTTAAATTTTCCTACGCATCTACATATTAGCACATAATTACATACATACATATGTAAGTACACTTCAAATTCAATTCGTGATATTATCATTTATCAGTAAAAAGTGTGCGCGCACTGCTCTTTATGTACATATGCATATGTGTGCGGCATTGCCCAACAAATAATGTATACACCAACCAACATACAAATATGCGTATACATGTAAATATATCACCCTCAAAAACTATAAACATTCCTTTACAAAAAAAACAATCGTTGGAAATAGCATCATGCATACTTACATATATGCGTACACATGTAAATATGTGCGTATGACATTTCCACACAAATAATGCATACACAACATATGTACATATTTATATGCGTTCACATGTAGATATGCCACCCGCAAAAATTACAAATACTGTTCTACAAAAACAACAATGGTTTCAAATAGCGCCAGCAACGTCACAAGTCAATATGGCAGCCAAATAGTCAATGTCCAAATATGTAGAAAAACACCTAACAACAATATTTTCATTCACGAACGAAAGCGCACTTTCAACAGACAAACTTGCTTCATTCATAAAAACAAACACTATCACATCTCCCCGAACAAGCCTTTGCCCACAAGCGTCTTTTCGCGGCGATGGCAAAAGCTAAAAATCATAAATTTAACTATTTCTGATATTTGTATGAGAAGGAAAAAGTGACAACCCCGCAAATATAAGTATTAAAATATTTTAGAATAAAATTGACAACATAGTTTATTTGTCGATTTTCAAGTCAAGAAATGAGTCAAAGAAAATGTTCAATATACCTCTGATTTATGTGTACAGAGGAATATTGAATATTATTATTATGTGCCATATTATATTTTTATTTTTAACAAACCACAAAAATCTGTATCTTTGATTGTGGCTCTAACAAGGATTGACTGTATTTGTCAAGGAATGTAAAAAATATTGTTACGCGGCTTGGAAAAATCTGCGTCGATATGTATGTAAGCTCACACACAAACATGCTTACATATCTACGCTGGTTTGTGGGCGAAGCTGGTACAGCGTCAAGGGAAGCAGTGGTAATTGGCGATCGTTCGTTTGTGTTTTTGACACAGCTCGGATTTTCTACTAACAACACAATGTTGTGAAGCTTTGTCGTCGCGTCATTCTTTCGACACATTGACTCTTTGACATGAAAGCAAAAAATATGAGCTTCGCCATTGGTTGTCCGCGTCAACGGAAATTTCCCATAAAGCATTGAATGTACATATTTACATACATTTGTTGCATGTAGACAAATTTACAAACATTATACGTATGGTTCTTTTATATTTGTTTACATGCACGCATAATTATATACTTATGTATGGGCAAATGTGCGACTGCTTGGTCTTTTAACATGATATCGAAAAGTTTAATGACCAAAGCAAATATTTATTTAAGTATATAAATATCGGGTGATTTTTTAAGAGCTTGATAACTTTTTTTAAAAAAAAAACGCATAAAATTTGCAAAATCTCATCGGTTCTTTATTTGAAACGTTAGATTGGTTCATGACATTTACTTTTTGAAGATAATTTCATTTAAATGTTGACCGCGGCTGCGTCTTAGGTGGTCCATTCGGAAGAGTCCAATTTTGGGCAACTTTTTCGAGCATTTCGGCCGGAATAGCCCGAATTTCTTCGGAAATGTTGTCTTCCAAAGCTGGAATAGTTGCTGGCTTATTTCTGTAGACTTTAGACTTGACGTAGCCCCACAAAAAAATAGTCTAAAGGCGTTAAATCGCATGATCTTGGTGGCCAACTTACGGGTCCATTTCTTGAGATGAATTGTTCTCCGAAGTTTTCCCTCAAAATGGCCATAGAATCGCGAGCTGTGTGGCATGTAGCGCCATCTTGTTGAAACCACATGTCAACCAAGTTCAGTTCTTCCATTTTTGGCAACAAAAGTTTGTTAGCATCGAACGATAGCGATCGCCATTCACCGTAACGTTGCGTCCAACAGCATCTTTGAAAAAATACGGTCCAATGATTCCACCAGCGTACAAACCACCCAAACAGTGCATTTTTCGGGATGCATGGGCGGTTGGCCACCAAGATCATGCGATTTAACGCCTTTAGACTATTTTTTGTGGGGCTGCGTCAAGTCTAAAGTCTACAGAAATAAGCCAGCAACTATTCCAGCTTTGGAAGACAACATTTCCGAAGAAATTCGGGCTATTCCGGCCGAAATTCTCGAAAAAGTTGCCCAAAATTGGACTTTCCGAATGGACCACCTAAGACGCAGCCGCGGTCAACATTTAAATGAAATTATCTTCAAAAAGTAAATGTCATGAACCAATCTAACGTTTCAAATAAAGAACCGATGAGATTTTGCAAATTTTATGCGTTTTTTTTTTTAAAAAAGTTATCAAGCTCTTAAAAAATCACCCGATGCATATGTACATAGTATACATATGTCGTACCAAACCTATATAAAATGCATATTTAGATAGTAATACAAATCTTTTTGAATTATATACATATTTGCAAAGATTTTATGGAATTCATCATAAAATAGCTCAATTCTAAAATATATACATATGTACATACTTATTTACTTTCATAACAAATATAAGTACTTATGTATACCGATCTACATATAAATTATATGCAACATCGTTTGCGCATAGTAAAAAAGGGAATCTGTAAGCGCACATTCCTTAACCCTCTACCGCATGGCCATCTTCTTTATGAAAAAAAAATAAAACTCCACTAATATACGTTTATTTTGAATCCTTTTACTTATATTTGTAGAAAAAAATATTTACAATGCATATTTTACCAGTGTTCAAAATTGAACATGTTCGTTGCTGCCAAAGGACGGACAACAACATTATATTTAAAAACGTTTATATATTATTAAATCTTACTATTGATACAGTCCACTATTATTAGATATCTATGTTCAAATATATTGAACATACATGCACATAAACATAAACACATACTAAAAATGCATTGTCATGCAAACCAATAGCATTCAACAGACAATAACACAAACATTACAAAGGATAAGATGTTTACATATGATAACCCATGGGTTCTTAGAATACATTGTAGCAACTGTCTGTAAATGTAAACAAATCCAAGTTCACACAACATGTGCACTTGAAAACAATACCATACCATGTAGCATAAACAATATGCTACATATAGTACATATGAACATACACACATACACATATATTAAGATAGTTAAGATAGTTCTTAAAATTGTATATAAATAAGTGAAAATTCTAAATAAAATCAGAATGAAAGATTTCTCACTCAACAAAACATTGTTTTGAATTCCCCCCACCAGAGGTAAGGTTTACAAAAAGGCTTTGTTGAGATTTAAATATTTGGTCCATCGAGTCTAAAAAAGAGCTCAGCCAAATTAAAAAGCCCTGATATTATTAAAAATACAGGCAAATAAAGTAAAGTAAGCCCTGCTATTTATGAAAATACAGGCAAAATAAAAAACAAATAAAACATTGAGAAGAAATTATAAGACGGGTCAATATTCCCGCGTATTTATATAATCACATAAGCCGTTTTAGTAGGAAACTAAACGCTGTGTTAAAAACTGTATTCAAAAAAAAATAGTCAGCGGCTGTGAATCGAGGCACAGCAAGGTCAACCGGGCGACCAAAACAATTACCTCCAGCGATTTTTTTTGAAGAAAAAGTACAGTTTAGTAAAAAAAAAATATTAATTAAAAATGTCGAACACTGCGGACATGTTGCAACGTCAAATGGTGCTGCAAAGTGAAATTTCAGCACGCTGCGATCAAAATAAATTAGAGGATGTTAAGGTGCTATGGAGCGAATTCCACAGCAACCATGTAAACTTGGCAGGGAAAGTAGCGCCGAATCATGAGTACTTCGCCAAAAATGTGTACGAAAAATTGCGGCAGAAATGCGAAGCTGCACATAGTAGAGCTGAGGAGCTCAAAATGGAACGTGCAACCCAAGAGACGGAGATAGGAGCAAGGGCAATAAGCCCAACAAATAAAATGATAGACGATATAGAGCAGGCAATTGAAAGAAGATCGGAAAGAATTCGATCTACAATTGCAGAGGTAAAGATAAAAGCAAATACTGGAGACGAAACTGACATCGAATTTTACGAAAACCGTCTCAAGGTTTTATGGAGCTACATGGAGAAAAATATCGACGAATTGACGATGAAGTACAACAAGCCATGTAATATTTTAGAATTAGAAGATCTTTCCTTTGAAGTCACCGATACTTTGCGGGTATTAAAAAAACAAAAGGAAATGAACTTGGAAATCAACTTAAAAAAAACGGAAAAATTGGAATTACCAAAAATAGAACTGCAAAAATTCTCAGGCGAATTCCGAGAATGGCAACAATTCAAAGAGCTCTTCGAGGAATATGTCCATAATAATGAGGACATTAGTGACTCCAAAAAGATGAGTTATTTAAAATCTTGTCTGCAAGGAGATGCTAAACTGATGGTTAGTCACCTGATAACGGGATCAGGTGCAAATTACAACACTGCTTGGGAATTACTGGCACGCAGATATGATAACGTGCGCAAACAATTTAATGACAATATTGAAAGGCTAGTAGAAATACCACAACTGACGGATGAGTCAGCATACAAAATGAAAAAATTCCTAGATGTAACAAATGAATGCATCAGTATAATAAGGAATAAAGGAACGTTGGAGGAAGTGTTAGCACAGCTAGTGTTGAGAAAATTTTCTAAACAGCTACTTCGAGAATATGAAAACACCGTTCGCAAACCGACTGAAATTCAAGATTTGTCGGAAGTAATTTCATTTTTGGAACATCAATACAGTACCCAGAACGCTATGCAAGAATCGCAAAGATATCTATCTCGAGGAATAAACTTGCAACAACAGAACCAATGTTATAACTCCACAACAGAAACAAAGAAACCATCAGGAAGGACAAGTTTTCGTCAAAGTTGTAAAGGTTGCCAAATGCAAGGACATGACATACTTCGATGCGATAAATTCCAAAAATTAAATGTCGAACGTCGGTTAGAAGTAGTGCGCAAACATCAATTATGCTTTAAATGCTTAGGACAACACACATCAAAAAGTTGTTTCAGGACTTGGAAATGTATGGTATGCGATAAATCACACAATACCTTACTACATGAAGACAAACCAAGTCAAAAAATATCATCAAATATGGCTAAACAGAAAGGAGAAGACACATTTTTAGCGACAGCAATAATAAAAGTGGTAACGCCAAAAGGAGAGTTGGATTTAAGAGCCTTGATTGATAGTGGTTCTCAAAAAACTCTAATTTCTGAAGAAGGAGTTCAGATGTTAGGGTTACCGAAAATAAAGGTAACCACCGAAATAAGCGGCGTCTCAGCGGAATGCGTGGAAGTTTCACGGCATAAAGTACGACTGGAAATAAAACCCAGATTTAATAGCAAGTTTATAGCAGAAACGGAAGCTCTAGTGTTATCTAAACTGCATAAAGCACTTCCAATAAACAAATTTGAAAAGAAGGCGTATATATGGAAGAATAAAATACTAGCGGATCCGAATTTCAACAAACCAAGTCGCATTGATGTAGTAATTGGAGCTGATTTGTACCCAAAAATAATGAAAAAAGGTATAATTAAAGCTGATGGATTACTAGGTCAAGCTACAATGCTGGGTTGGATTGTCTCTGGTAATATTGAAAGATCCAGAAGCAAAGAAGTAGTAGCAGCTATGACAACATTTAAACTAGATGATTTAGAAAGATTCTGGGAGATGGAAAAGGATGAAGAGGAGCCTACTCCAGAAGATGCAATATGTGAAGAAAATTATATTCAGACGACAACACGTGATTCAATAGACGGGAGATTTAGAGTAGCCATTCCATTTAAAAAGGTGAAAGAGCTTGGAGAATCTAGAAAGACAGCAGTTGCACGGCTGATGAGTATGGAAAGGAAATTTGATGCAAGAAAAGATCTAAAAGACGACTACACAAATTTCATGCGGGAGTATCAAAAGATGGGACATATGAAGGAAGTTGAAAAGATGGGTCAAGGTAAATATTACTTGCCCCATCAAGCTGTAATTAAAAAAGAAAGCACCACAACAAAACTAAGAGTAGTATTTGACGCTTCGGCAAAAACTACAAATGGTCACAGTTTAAATGACGTAATGCTAATCGGACCAAGATTACAAAAAGATATTGTAGATATCATTGTAAAGTGGCGTATGTGGCGTTATGTAATGAGCGCTGATGTCGAAAAGATGTATCGGCAAATAAAAATCAGAGAGGAAGATCAAGAATACCAGTACATTGTATGGAGAGAAAATCCACAGGAGAAAATAAAAGAATTCAAACTTACAACAGTTACATATGGTACAGCAGCAGCACCATTTTTAGCAGTGAGAACATTACAAGAGATTGGTAACATTTACTGCAAAGACAATAAAAACGTGCATGACGTCATTAATAACGATTTTTATATGGACGATCTCATGACAGGCGGTCATACTATTCAGGAATGTAAAGAATTACGAGAGAAATTGATACAAGCTTTACAGAGTGCAGGATTTCATTTAAGAAAATGGTTATCAAATAGTCCCGAAATAATTGATAATCTTAAACGGGAAGATAATGAAATTGTTCAAATCGAAGAAACGGATTCAGTGAAGACATTGGGGTTGCAATGGGAACCAAAACGTGACTTATTTAAGTTTAAAGCAGCAGCTCAACAGATAAAACAAATTACAAAACGGTCAATACTATCACAATTGGCAAAAATATTTGATCCGCTTGGTTGGCTTGCACCAGTAACAATTGTTGGTAGATGTTTTATGCAAAAACTTTGGTCAACGGGTGGATCTTGGGACGAGCCGTTAAACAAAGAAATAGAAGAAGAGTGGCTGAAATTTGCTAAACAATTAGATATGTTAGATAAAATAACTATTCCACGCTGGATTGGTACATATAATAACATTAGTTTGGAATTGCATGCGTTTGGAGACGCATCTGACAAAGCATATGCAGCAGTAATTTATGCAAAAGTGGGCCAGCAAGTAACACTGTTGCTTGCCAAAAGCAAAGTAAACCCTATTAAAAATAGGAAAACAATACCCAAATTGGAACTTTGCGGTGCACATCTATTGGCTAAAATATTAAAAAGAACCAAGAAGACATTGAACTTACAGTGTAAAATCTATGCATGGAGTGATTCGATGGTTACATTGGCATGGATTCAAAACAAAAACAACAAAGAGAAGTTTGTACGCACCAGGGTAAACGATATAAATGAGATGATTCCAGAAGCTGAATGGAGGTACGTCAAATCAAGTGAAAATCCAGCAGATATTGCATCAAGAGGGACATCACCTGAAAAATTACTACAACACAGTTTATGGTGGCAAGGACCATCATGGCTTCAATTAAATACAAATCATTGGCCGATAAGAGTAGAAGAAAAAATAGTTACTACAACTACAATAACGGAGGAGAAAAATTTCTCCTCGATGCTACAAAAATTTTCAGACCTTGGAAAACTAATTAGAGTGATGGCTTACGTGATGCGATTCATAAATAAACTTCGAAGAAAAAGGATAACAACAGATTATTTAACAGTAGACGAGCTGCAATTGGCAAAGAAGAAAGTAATTAAAATACAACAAAATTTAAATTTTTATGATGAAATACGACAATTAAGAAACGGCAAGGTGTTGGACAGAAAAAACAAATTATCAACATTATATCCTTTTGTAGATGAAGATGGCATATTAAGAGTAGGAGGAAGACTGCAAAATTCTGAAATCTCTTATAACACTAAACATCCCATCATACTTACAAATTGTGATTTAGCAAAGTTAATCATCCAGGAAGCACACAAGACAACATTACATGGTGGTATTAATTTAATGAGAACACACATCAGAAATGAGTATTGGATCATTCGCATAAGGAGTCAACTAAAACAGTATGTGAGAAAGTGTGTACGTTGTGCTCGATATAACCAAGAAGTGATGACACAATTAATGGGAAATTTACCACCATGCCGAGTTTTACCCAGCCATCCATTTAATAATGTCGGAGTGGATTATGCTGGGCCGTTTCAAATACGTTGCTCAAAAGGTAGAGGCCAAAAATCATACAAAGGATATATTGCTGTCTTTGTATGCATGGCGACGAAAGCAATTCATCTTGAAGCCGTAAGTGATTTATCAACGGAAGCGTTTTTAGCTGCACTGCGACGTTTCTTTGCAAGAAGAGGAAAAAGTACCAACATATATTCAGATAATGGTACAAACTTTGTTGGAGCAGCAAAAATTTTGGACAAAGATTTAAAACTGGCCATTACAAATAATAGAGTTATTGCACCAATAATGGAAAAAGAAGGAATAAAGTGGCATTTTATTCCCCCGGCAAGTCCTCATTTTGGAGGAGTTTGGGAAGCAGGTGTTAAATCTATGAAACACCATCTTAAGCGTATCATAGGAGATAACACTCTTACATATGAAGAGTTAACTACACTGTTAACACAAATTGAAGCCGTTTTAAATTCACGCCCACTGTATACAACTGGAGAAGGTTATGAAAACGACAGTATACTTACTCCAGGGCATTTTCTAATTGGAAGACCTTTATTGAGTGCACCAGAACCATCTCAAGAAAGAAATTTGTCGACATTAGATAGATGGAATTTTCTTCAAAAAATGAAATGCCAATTTTGGAAGATCTGGAAAGAGGAATATTTACATACATTACAACAAAGGTATAAATGGAAGCAACCGATGAACAACATCAAAGAAGGACAAATTGTTTTGATAAGAAACGAGACTTCTCATCCAGCTAAATGGCCGATAGGAAAAATTACTGAAAGGCATAAAGGATCTGATGGAATGGTGAGAGTTGTAACTATTAAGACGCAAGATAGTACAGTGAAAAGGCCTATCAATAAAATATGTCCACTTTACTCCGAAGAAGAAGAGAAAAGTGTCGAACAAGAAAAGAGAAAATCCTATAGAAGCAAGAGAATAAACACTATTTCAATAGTAACTTGCATGCTTTTATTAATGCAAACAGCAGCAGCAACAATGACTAGTGGAGATATTCAAATAAATGAGATACCAAGCAAAAGTGCAATATATCTCGAAAAAATTGGTATGATCGATATAGAGATGTCTACGTGGAATTTGGTGGTGTATTACAACATGGAGCCTTATTTCAACCAGATAAAAGGAATAGCTGACTATATCGGAAGACTGAAAAAACAGTGTCATCTACTCACCAACTTCGAATCAAGCTGTGAAATGATGAATTCAGCACTGGAAAAACGGTTTAAGGCATTAGAGATGGATAATGACCTTTTGCTACAACCAAAAAGGACACGTCGAGCACCTTTTGAGTTTGTAGGAACTATTCATCACATTCTTTTTGGAACGATGGATGCAGATGATCGAAAAGAGTTAGAGAAAGACCTAACTAATTTATTAGACAACGAGAAGAATTTAAAACAATTGATTCAGAAGCAAACGTCTGTCATTGATTCATCGTTGAACATTATGAAGAAATCGCAAGAAGAAGTGCGAGAAACTTTCATAAAGATGAATGGACAATTGAATTTATTCTACTCAGAATTAATAAAAAATATCAACGCCGAGAAAATGGCATTAATTTATCAAATGATGGTAACACAACTCAGTATGACGTTGACAGAATGTCAAGATATTCAATCGTCAATTATCAATCTGTTAATTGATATTAACCATGGACATTTAAATCCACAACTTTTACAACCATTTCAAATGCGCGAAGAAATATATAAAATTAAAAATGAGCTATCGCCAAAGTTAACACTTCTAGGAACCGAAACAAATGAAATACTAAAAAATATTTATAATCTTATGAGAGGAAAAGGAACTATAATGAATAATAAGGTAGTGATCAAAACAACCATTCCATTATTCGCACGTGAGACGTCAACATTATATAGAATAATTCCAATTCCGTTTCAACATAATGAGGAAATGATGATACCAATTATTAGAGGAAGCTATTTAATTTACAATTTCGGTTTAGATGCATACAATTTAATGCAACAAACGGAATTGGATAAATGTGAAACAAGTCTGGAGAACCATTACACATGTAAAGGAAGCTGGCCATGGAAACCATCATCAGACCAGTCATGTGAAATCTCGGTATTACGTGGCATGGCAACAAAGAACTGTCTCTTCAAAAAGGGTCATTGGACTAGCTATTGGATAAAGCTTCAAAGTGGTAATAGTTGGCTTTACAACATTTTTTCAAATGGAACTATAGATGTAGAATGCAGTAAATTAAAAGAATTTTTCAACATACCATCGAAAGGAATAATGAAATTAGGAGAAGGATGCACTGGACGTTATAAAGGAGTTATTCTAACAGCTCCACAGCAATATTACACGCAAATATTAATTGAGGCACCTATGAATCAACCAATGATGGAAATAAATGAATTATCTATCCCTCAAGTAATTGCTCAACCAGAGACCTTAACTACAAGTTTAAAAGACATCAAAGAATTGCAAGTCATAGTGAAGCAACTCAAGAAAGAAAACATAAAATTAAAAGAAATAAAAATACATCATGTTACCGGACACATATCATTGCTATTATTTATAATCGGCGTGCTAGCAGCAATCTATATTTACTATCGATTGAAAACCAGGCGACGACTACAAGCTGCAATCAATTTCCCTGAAGTCACTTTTGCCGCCCGGGAGAATGTTCAAAATTGAACATGTTCGTTGCTGCCAAAGGACGGACAACAACATTATATTTAAAAACGTTTATATATTATTAAATCTTACTATTGATACAGTCCACTATTATTAGATATCTATGTTCAAATATATTGAACATACATGCACATAAACATAAACACATACTAAAAATGCATTGTCATGCAAACCAATAGCATTCAACAGACAATAACACAAACATTACAAAGGATAAGGATGTTTACATATGATAACCCATGGGTTCTTAGAATACATTGTAGCAACTGTCTGTAAATGTAAACAAATCCAAGTTCACACAACATGTGCACTTGAAAACAATACCATACCATGTAGCATAAACAATATGCTACATATAGTACATATGAACATACACACATACACATATATTAAGATAGTTAAGATAGTTCTTAAAATTGTATATAAATAAGTGAAAATTCTAAATAAAATCAGAATGAAAGATTTCTCACTCAACAAAACATTGTTTTGAATTCCCCCCACCAGAGTTAAGGTTTACAAAAAGGCTTTGTTGAGATTTAAATAATGCACCTGCGACTGACCGATCAAAAATCATGAATACCCATTCGGCCTCAAAAGAGTTCTAGGTAGTTATACGTATGTAATTAATAATGAAAGCTCTACATTGAAAAACAAAACTTAAGTGGGAAAGAACAATAAACCTTTTTTTTTAGAATATGGAAGAGCAGTCAGCAAGCCTTATAAGGCTAAAAGACTATTCAGAAGTAATATAATTTTAGAAAATAAAATAGATTAATTTTTGAAAGATTTCCAAACCATGCACGTAAAGCAAAAACAAGTCAAATTTCTATAGAATAAGTTAATTGCGATATGTATGGGAAATCACTGGATTAAAAGTGATAATTTACACCTGTACAACCTTCCTATAGGATTACAACTATCCTGTATTAAGATTAGGTTGGATTAAGAGTCGATCCTAACAGCGATCTCTCACTTGGACAGCTTAGAACGCCGGTCCTTTGTGGTACCTAAGGCTTCCTATATAATCGTTCATAAGATCCTTACAAATCGAAAAACGCTTTGTGTTTATCGCAGTTGAGGAACTGGCATGGAGCTAGTTCCATTTACTATTATGTTAACCGTAATACAAAATCAGATTAGCTTACGCATCAGCAGCAAGCCTTATAAGGCTAAAAGACTATTCAGAAGTAATATAATTTTGAAAATAAAATAGATTAATTTTTGAAAGATTTCCAAACCATGCACGTAGAGCAAAAAACAAGTGGCAAATTTTTTATAGAATAAGTTAATAGTTGAAATCACTGGCTTGAAAGTGATAATTTACACCTCTACAACCTTCCTATAGGATTACAACTATCCTGTGTTAGATTAGGTTGGATTAAGAGTCGATCCTAACAGCGATCTCATTTGGACAGCTTAGAACGCCGGTCCTTTGTGGTACCTAAGGTTTCTATATAATCGTTCATATGATCCTTACAAATCGAAAAAACGCTTTGTGTCTATCACCCATCACAACTCTCATGTAAAACTTATAAATATGATTGTGCTCATATAAATATGTATTATATGTACGTTATATACAAAATATATGTATGTATGACTTATAAATATGTACAAACGTTAAGATTTTAAAACATTTAATAATAATGATTATTACTAAAAACTTTTTTCTTATCAAAATAGGGGTTTGTTTATACAGTATATGTATATATGTACATT
>NW_024396444.1:0-15656 GCF_016617805.1 Bactrocera tryoni | reverse complement strand
ACAGGCGTACGGAAGTTCATTTACCGAAAGCCAATGGAAAGGGTTCAGAGGCTCGCTATGCTGTGCATAACGGGAACTCTAAAAACAACTCTAATGGTGGCTATTGAACTGGTACTAAAGTTATCACCTATAGACCTCTTCGCTGAAAACTGCGCAGCAAAATCGGCGGGACGACTACAGGCTGCGGGATAATTTACATACCGACTACTTGACCCCAGCTTTCACCTGGGAAAGAAGGTTCAAAGTTAACATGGAAAAAGATGACTGGCGTATGTTAGCTACACAACCTAAACATCTATACTGACGGCTCGAAAATAAACGATGGAGTTGGTGTTGGAATAAACTGTCCAGAGTTAGGCGTCCGGGTACATAAATGGTTCCTGAGATCTTTCCTATTGCGAAAGCCGCGGCCTAATGCACCTGAAGGCAATTTCAGAGGCAATATCTACTTAGAGAGCTAAGCGGTAATCAAGGCAGTAACCTCGTATCGCATATCGGCCAGATGTATCTTGGGAAGCAAGGCATCAGCGGAAAGTGTTTTCAGAAGTAAGCAACTTCCAAGCCGCAAAGACATCGAGGGAAATCAAATTGTGGACGATATTGCCAAGAATAGTGTACGGTTAACATGTGAAAGGGTGATCAAGATTGGCACTCGATAGTATAGACTGTAGGAACATGACTGTCTGGGGGAAGTTTCTAGAGCAGGGCACCAGGTAAACAATAGAGCATCTCTTTTGTACTTGTACCACATTGGCAAGACTATGCTGTAAACATCTGGAGTCCCCACGGTATGATATACTGGAGGAGGTATCGATAGTGAGGCCGCACAGTCTTTAAAAATTCGCGCCAAGCGCAAGCATCCTGAAGGCTGACTACTCCTCTTGGACGTAGCAACTGAGCTCTATCTGATATCGCAAAGGGCCAAAACTAGTTTATGCGCGGCTTATTGGCCTACCGGTCTAACCTAAGCTACACGAACTTAACTTGATTCGGTTAGTTAGTATGGTGGCTATATGCTATACATATGTAGTGGTCTGACAGTGACGATTCCGGGAAATGAGCTACTTCTCAGATAGAAAGAGACGTGTGCAAATTTTCAGATTAATATACAAAAACTGAGAGACTAGTTTACACACCATATGCACAGACAGACGGATATTGTTAAGGCTCAGCTGATCATTCCGATAATTTACATATGTATATATACTTTATGGGCTTTCCGACTTTTCCTATTGAAAAACTTAATTGTTTAGGGTCTAAAAAGCCAGTCAAAGTGCAGCGAAAAAGGAGTAAAAGGATAAGCGAGTTGCCAAGTGGAGTTAGCCGGGTTTGGCGGCATATATTACAAAAATATTTTCATAACTGCGCTTTGTCTCACACTAACAAACATTGTGGGTGCTAGAATGCGTGCGCATTTGTATGTAATAGAATGCATATATATACATACATATATATATGTACATAGCATTATATGTATTTCTAGTTACATGTATATAGCATATATATAGGCGTTAGCATCTACATTAGCGTATGTGTGGTTGATGACATGTGCAGGCACAAACTGGAAAAGTTTGTGAGCGCGAATATATGTATATGTATATACAGTTATATTGTTTCTGAAAAAATACAATTTGTTGTTGTTATACAGACCCACACAACTGACTGTTGCTTCGTTGGCGCAAAAATCTCGCTGGATATACGCTGAGCATGAAGCAAAAGCATCAGGTGCGCTGTGCGCTGACGTGCAAATGAAGGCGTACAAACGGGAGATTTTCTGCACTTACACACACAAACAAAAATACACATATATAAGTGTATACAAAGGGAGCAGAAAACACATATATATGCTGTAAGGGGTCTTATAGCACACTCGCACCCACAAAATAGTTACACAGCCACACAGCTCTGCCTTGGTGCGCACTTTCATCAGCAAATCCTGCAATTCTGTTGGTATATATGTATATTTGTATATGTGTTTGCTCCTGCCGAGTTTTATTACTACAAATCCATTTGTTAAATTACAAGCACACACGCATTGCCAGCATGTGCTGGTGTGAGTTGTGCAGCCTGTGGGAGGTCAGCGTTTGTTTTTCTGGCACTGGCGCTTCTCTTACAGGCGTGCGCAATTTTCTGCTTTGCCTTTGCATTTCGGTTTCGTTTTTTGGCAGTTGTACCTGTTGGAAAATGGAAATTCGTTATGTTGCGCTATTGCTGTCATAAATCTTTATGCGCATAAAAATAAACACACGTGTGCATGTGTGCGTGTTTTTTAACCCATTGCAATTCATAAACCGAAATGTCTGCTCACTGGCTGCTCACAAACATTTGTCTTTACCGCATTGACGCGATTGCGGTTCTGCTTCAGATGCGTCCGACTGACAGTTCGTCGTTCATCTTTTAACTAGCACCGCTTGGCTTGGTTTTATTTCGGTTTTTTTGCTGCCAAATGGAAATGGCGGCGCTTTCACACAACTTTCGTAAAATGAAAATATATTTTATTTTGTGTAAAGTTTGCTGCAAACTTAAGAGTCATCTGAATGTGAAAAGTATGTGTGAGTCAGAAATATGTATGTATATATATGTATATAAGAAAATACAATAATACCTATACGATACTTTACTTCAAAAAAAAATTCGGGAGAAAGGCTGTACACTGTGGGCAAAAAATAGTAAGACTTTTTAATTTAAATTTCGCGCCAAAACTCATTCATCGAAATAGTTTTTCGATCAACATCAACTGGTGATCAACACGTCAACAAAATAAAGGAATTGGTGCTTGAGAATCGACAATTAACAGTCCAAGATATTACTGCCATCGTTGGAATAACGAATTGGGAATATCATTTGGACCTAGGTAAAGTGAAAGTATGATTGGTTCCAAAATCACTAAATGCTTTCCGAGTACCAGGATGTCATGAAACGTGTTATTACTGGCGATTCGTCTTCGATCTATGCTTATGACTCGGAAAACGGAAACAGAGGATCAATCGGCCGAAAATCGTGGTAAAGGTAGGCCGAAGCCAAAAAATCACGCCAAAGCCCTGACCTGCTTTCAAGGTTATGTTGACAGTTTTCGTCGATTATCAAGGTGTAGTACACTCCGAATTTTTTCCAACCAGCCAAGAAATACTATTTGAGTGTTAAGTGTCGTTTTCGCGTAGCAATTCGTATAAAGAAGCTGAAATTATAGGCAACCATCCTATTTGCCTGATTTAGCTGCGGGCTATTCAGCAAACTCAAACGACCACTCCGGGGAATCCGTTTTGAGTCAATTGAAGCCATTGAATCGCTCTCGCATTGAGGGCTATTTCGAAAATTGGCTTTAAAAACTGTTTCGAGGATTGGAAAAAATGTTGCCAGAAGTATATTTTGGGTAAAGGAAGATACTTGAAGGGAATTGCATAGATTTTGAAAAAGTTTTGAATTAAGAATTTCAAAATTATGAACAAAGTGCAGCGTCTACCAATAGGGAACACGTGATTTTGACAGCTCATGGCGGCCTTGTTTGTTTATGATTTATGTCGAAATATGTCTATGTTTCCATGAGGTTTTTCATTTCATTATGACACGTTTGACTATGGCACAACGCTTTAAAATTGTTTAAGATTGTTATGCAAATTCACTTTCTTCGAAAGCTACTGTAATCGAAAAATCATCTGCTCAGATGAGTTCCATTTCTTGCTTAACAGCTTTCTCAACACACAAAATTGTTGCTAACGGGGTGAGCCAAATCTTTGCGTGGTTCAGGAAACGCGATTGCGTACTCAAAATGTATTCTTTTGGAGCGGACTGTGGTATGACGGGGCCGTGGTGATCATTTGGCTAACATTTTGTTTCACTTGGAAAAAGTCTTAGTGTTTCATTTCATTTTATCATCACATCCTTTTTGTTTGTAGACCCTTTGCAATTCTACGAGAAACGTGAGGAAATTCTATACCTATTATTACTATACTTGTATATACACGAAATGACTTGCGTATTTTCTTCAGCAGATCAGAAGAGAAGAAAACTTTTTTGTTTGTCTTCCACTTCTTTATACAGTTCATTCTAAATTGCATTCAATCCCACCCGGATCGTAACACTTAAGTCTCCGAGCTACAGCGACTACAAGCACACTCTGTAGCATATTTGAAAGGTAAATGAAGTTGTTAAGCTTCTTCAATCTAGAATAATAAAATCACGTGACAAATTGTCAAGAAACAACTACAATACCTTAAGACAAACTCTAGAAATAGTCGTGAGGATTTAAATGACGACCATAACCCAAATTATTCAGAAGCTAGAAATCATGCTGATTTATTGGAAAAAGTCCGTGAATCCGAGTGATTAATACAAATTTTACTACGAGAATGTTGACTGAGGGATTGGATATGAGTAAAAATACTTTTTGGAGAATTTTAACTGAAGATTCGGATTAAAGAAAGGCTTGCGCCTTAAATGAAGACCAAAAAGTGAACGAGTTTTTCCACCTGATCTATCATCGCGTGATTGTTATTTGTTTCTGACGATATCCCAGCCACTACAGCAGCCGTAACCGAGATGATCGTTCCAAAGGGTGTGCTGAGTCTAATGAAATACAGATCTACAAATAATAACTTTCATAACATATCACAACAATGGGCATTTTATTTTACGAGATGTCTCAAAAAATTACTGGCTTTGAAAAAGATTATTTCTTCCTTTGTCTTAAATAATGTTGTTGTTAGATTATTTGTTGAATACACGTGGATTGACGAGATTGAGATGAAATCGTTTACTATGAGCTTCCATACAATGATCAGACTCTTAATTCAGTCTTGCACTGACCATAATTGAACCGTCTGAAGGGCCGACACGCAGTCATATCTGGCTAATATGGAGGCTGCGACATTATTACAGTATTGTTATTGTTAGATTATTTGTTGAATACACGTGGATGTATTTGACGAGATTGAGATGAAATCGTTTACTATGAGCTTCCATACAATGATCAGACTCTTAATTCAGTCTTGCACTGGTACTATCTGTACGTATCTAAAACGAATGATATTGCCAATGAAAAATTCGGTCTTTCGAACAGAGTGGAGATCTTCCTCTTCCTCTGCCTCCCCTGGCGAGGACTAGACAGCGTAGCTGCTGTCTTTTAATTTGCTAAACTATGCCAATGACGTCGTATAACTCGTACAGCTCATCGTTCCATCTACTGCGGTATTCACCGTTGCCAATCTTCCGCAAAATCTTTCTCTCGAAATCACGTAACGTCGTCTTATCAGATATTATCCTCGTCCATGCCTCTGCACCATATATCAGGACGAGGAGGATAAGTGACTTGTAGATTTTGGTCTTCGTTCGTCGAGAATGGAATTAACTACTCAATTCCCCATTCAGTCCAAATTAGCACCTGTAGGCAAGAGTTATTTTGCATTGGATTTCGAGTTTAGCGTTGTTGTTGATGTTAATACTGGTTCTAAAACAGACAAAATTACCCATGACTTCGAAGTTATGACTTACAACAATCTGGTGTAAGCGGAACTAACGGGATGGTTGTTTTGGCCATCAAATCGATTTCATTGTAGAAGAATTCTCGAATTCTTTTTTACAGGAGTAGATTGAAGAGGTCGTATAATAGGGAGTTATCTTGTCTGAAACCTCATTAGGTATCGAACGGCCCGAAGTGGTTCTTCCCGATTTTGACGGAGCTTTTGGTATTGCTCAACATCCGTTTACACAGCCATATTAGTTTTTATACTCTCGCAACAAAGTTGCTAAGGACAGTATTATAATTTTGTTCACATAACGGTTGTTTGTAAATCCTAAAACTAAAAGAGTCAGATGTAGGGTTATATATACCAAAGAGATCAGGGCGACGAGTAGTGTTGAAATCCGTATGTCTGTCTGTCCGTCCGTCTGTCCGTCCGTGCAAGCTGTAACTTGAGTAAAAATTGAGATATCCTGATGAAACTTGGTACACGTATTTCTTGGCTCCATAAGAAGGTTAAGTTCGAAGATGGGCAAAATCGGCCAACTGCCACGCCCACAAAATGGCGTAAGCCGAAAACCTATAAAGTGTCATAACTAAGCCATAAATGAAGGTATTAAAATGAAATTTGGCACAAAGGATCGCAATTTTTTTGGAAAAGTGGGCGTGGCCCCGCCCCCTACTAAGTTTTTTGTACATATCTCGGAAACTACTATAGCTATGTCAACCAAACTCTATAGAGTCGTTTCCTTCAGGCATCTCCATATACAGTTCAAAAATGGAAGAAATCGGATAATAACCACGCCCACCTCCCATATAAAGGTTATGTTGAAAATCACTAAAAGTGCTTTAACCGACTAACAAAAAAGTCAGAAACACTAAATTTTACGGAAGAAATGGCAGAAGGAAGCTGGACCCAGGCTTTTTTTAAAAATTGAAAATGGGCGTGGCGCCTACTTATGAATCAAAAACCATATCTCAAAAACTGCTTCAGCGATTTCAATGAAATTCGGTATATAATATTTTCTTAACACCTTGATGACATATACGAAATATGGGTGAAATCGGTTCACAACCATGCCTTCTTCGAATATAACGCTATTTTGAATTCCACCTGATGCCCTCTCTGTATAATATATACATTAGGAAATGAAAATACAATTCAATACTCAAAGTACACAAATTGACCTAATCCAATTAATTTTACAGCAAAATAAAAAAATATGTAAATTATTATCACTTTATCATGTGAGAGTATAAAATGTTCGGTGACACCCGAACTTGGCCCTTCCTTATTTGTTTGGTTTAGTTTTATTTCTGCTTACCATATATTTATATAACATATCAATTTTTATATAGTTTTTGTATCAAACATTCTCGGTCAGAAATTTCTTAGCTGTTGTGTATACAGCAGTGTATACATATTAAAATAATTAATTGGATTTTGCGTTTTGAGAACTATTTCCGTGAGTTAATTATTAATTTAATACCATTTTCGACATACATTTATATGTATGCTTCTAGTTCAACGCGTTTCAGATAACTTCTAGTTCAACACAAATAATTACTGTAAACAAATAGTTCAAACTAAAGCTTTATTATTTCCATTATTACGGTATAATTTCTAATTTTCTGCTCTCTTGTAATTACACACATTCGATTTGCCTAATTTAATAATGAAATTGAACTCAATGGCTCTTAGTTATTGTATCCCCATTGTTTATGAACAAGCGTGAGCTTTAATTAGAATTTACAAAATTATAGCTATTTTAATACATTGGTGTGCATTTCCGGTGGCAGCATATATTTATTTGCATAGATTATAGAACACATATGTGGTTTTGAATATTTGTTGGCTTAAAATATATTGAACAAGTTTGAACTTCTTCACCCAAGCCGCTTTATTATATACTATATATGAAGTGCATTGTTGTAGCTATTGATTAACTGTTGTTTTGTAGGCCAACGAGTATTACGCGTGGCCATAATTATTTAGGTTATAATAACATAACCGAAATGATTTAGAATTAATTGCACTTGAACAGGTCCATAAACAATTATTAAAATATCTTTAACGGTTTTCTAATGAACTTAAAGCAGAAATTAGTTATGGAAAATTGTCATATTAGTGAGCTTTAATTCGTAGACAAATGTTCTACGTGCTATGAAAGCTTTTTCTATGTAAAAGTTTTTTTTTGTTCAATATAAAGCTTTTTTGAATAGAATAGTGGTCACTTGTTTTCTTGATGAGTGAATCGGATACCGTACTAATGTAAGCTCATCCAAAAATGATTTTCGGATGAAAGCTTATAAATTTCAAGCTTTTCTCGTTATGAAAATGAACGAAATTGAAAGGTTATTAAGACTACGAGTGAAGCACGAAACCTATTGAAAACTCATCTAAAAATACTTTTCAGAAAAAAAGCTTTTGTACCTCGAGGTATCACCACTAAGAATAAAGCTTAAGTTAGATGAACGAAAAAAAGGCTACGAATGCAGTGCAAAAAACTAAAATTGCTTTTTGGTTGAAAGCTAGTAAACTTTGAGGTATAACGCTTACGAATAAGGCTGAAGAACGAAATAAAAGCATTGGTCGAAATACGAAAATATGGGAAACAAAAATAGCACTAGTTAAATCTGTTCTAAAAATGCTTTTCGTGAGAAAGCTTATGTAATTCAAGCAATCTCGTTATGATATACTTGTACAAAAGTGAGGTATTCAAAAATCATACTAGTGAAAGTTCATTTACAAATTCATTTCGGTTAAAATCTTCAAATTATTTTTATTATGAGTATAGCTGAAGATCCAGAATCGGAACGAAAGCGTAATAGAAAAAATAAAACCCGAAAATGAACTAGTCGAAAACCATACCAATAGAAGCTCGCAGGGTTACTAATCATTACGCTTAGCCTTCAACTGGGTTTCAAAAGCACAAAACTGGGTACTTCGAGTAAAAAGCAATATTCTAGCATATATTTTCTAGGCTCAGTAGCAAATTCAGCGATATTGTCCCTAAGGCTACTGTAGAATGTCGATCAAGTCTGTTCTGGGTTAGGTCATTATCAGAAGTAGTGAAGCTATTTTATCTACGCTTCCTCTCCAAGCATATTCTTCTGTATGAACTACTATCCCTTGGCAACTTGCCACATTTATATATTAATGTCAGCATGTGTACGATTCTGAATTCACTCTGATTGTAGTAGGCCGCTGGTGAAAACTAAAAGTAAGTACGAGGAGGTTTAGCAATCCTGCTAAAACTATGAAGCGAGTAAAAGCAATGGAAGAAAAAATTAGCAAAGCAACAAACGAAAATCGTTGAGGCAAACTAGCATACAAAAATGCATATGACTATTGGCTTTGAAGTACACTCATATATGTATATATGTATACACGAAACTTGCTTTCGTAGTTCGAGCAATCCATCACGTTTGTAAAATGTTTCTACTATTCCAAAGTAAAAAGTTAAAAAAAGTAAATTGTAGAGCAGAGAACAACATAATAATAAAAGCTTCCTGCCGGCCAGCAACGGCCCAAGGCGCCGTCTCATGCATGTTAGAAGCCCTCAGCAACTATTCGATTCAGCAACAATTTGCGAAACAACAAAATATACAACAAACAACTGAAGGTGCGAGTAGAGAGAGCAGCGTAATGGCGAGAGTTCAGTGGAGAAAAGGCATAAAATCGAAATTCAGTAACAGCAACAAGATGAGCGTATAACGTTTGAGGGATAACGCCGGACTGTAACATGTCAAATTTCCAACTTCCTGTGAAAAAATCACTAAAGTGGTGATGGGAAAAGAGCGGCAAAAATATGCGCCGAAAAACTAAAACCAGCGAGCCAAGCACAAGCACATAAAACAGCAATGAAATATGATGAACGGGAAAAAAATAAAAACAAGAGCTCACACACACACATTCTCGTACCAATCAAACAGGTTTGAGGAAAAAATTCAAGCAAAGCGGAAATCCATTTTTGCCGTTGGTATTGAAAATTCTACAATCTGCACGCCAGAGACTTGCAAGGATGCTGCAGCCATGGTATGCAATGAGCGGAAAGGAAATGTCGAAAAACAAGGTAGTTGGTAGCTGCTGCTACATGACCGCTAGCGTTAAGGAACGCAAAGCAAAGCAACGAAAAAAATCGAAAAAAACATGCTATACAAAAGCGAGTAGAAGAACTAAGCTGCGTTGGTAGTAAAACAAGTAAAATGCCCAGGTAATACAAAACTTGCCAAGAACAGGTGCTTGCTGCAGCAATAGCAATAGCAATAGCAATAACGAGCGCACACAGCCAAAAAGGATGCCCATAATACAATACACTACACAATAGCCGCACTAACGTGCAGCTGAAAGTTACTCATACGCCCGGGTGTGCATCACGCGCAACGACCAACAGCACATGCACATTCCAAGGCTTCGGCTTGCGTTGGCAATGGCATTCGTGCCACCGAAACAGTATAAGTAAAAGTGCTGCGAGCAGACATGTAGGGAAAATTAATGCAATTTTTTATAATAAAATTAATAAAGTTATAAAATATAAACTAAAGCTCTCACCTCGATACCTTTAATATAATGTTAGAAGTATGTGTGAGTGTTCATGAATTATTCTAAGTTATCCAAATAATGATGATGACGTGATAAAGATATAAAGCATCCCACAAAATGACCTCTTGAAAAGATCATAAGAAGCATTCAGAAAGTGACGGTCTAGTTCGAGTTGTGACCTTGAAGCTTTCTTATTACTTAGGCTCAGATGGGAAAATGGATGCAATTACAACGATTTGCAAATCATTAATACCATAGCAGCCTGTCCACGCCTGTTTCGAGTTATGGGTGATGATTTTTGTATTCGGAAGGTATTTGAAAAAATCTAAATTAAAAATTTAATAAAAATGTAGATCAAAAATATCTCACTAAAATTCTAATCAGACCATTGGCATTAAAGTTAACAATAATATTTATTTAATTATCAATCGATGAATTAAAAGAAGCAGAAAATATATAATTTTAAATGCAAAAAAAATTGAAAAAGTTTAAAAATTGACCTTAACTATTGAACTTATGGAAGCTTTCATATCAGCTTTCTGGGTGAAAGCTCATTAACTTTAAGTAATTACTCTTATGGATTATGCTGACACCATAAGGTCGAAATAAAGACTGACTGTAAAACAAATGAAAACTTGTATAACAACTTTTCCGGTCAAAGATCGTGAACTTTAAGTCAATACTTTTTTGGATTCCGTTAAGATTACAAAGTCTGACTGTAGAATTAATAAAAGCTTTCATATCAGCTTTTTGGGTGAAAGCTCGTGAACTTAAGTTATTAATTTTATGGATTATGCTCACATTACAAGGTCGAAATGAAAGCTGCGAATGCAGTACACAAGGTACAAATGAGAAAATCTAAAATCGCCCTGATGAAAGCTCACCTAAAGATGCTTTTCGATTGCAAGCTTATGATTTTCAAGTTGTTTCCGTTCAAAAGATCGAAATTCCATGGTTGAAATAAAGAATGAGAACGAGTATGAAATCAGGCTGGGAAAACTCGAACTGCTTTATGAGTGGTTTGAGGACTAACTGGGTGAGTGAAAGCTCATCAAAACATCAACAGATGGTGTAAAGCGCAACTTTATTAAAATAATTAACTATGTTGATGTTGAAAGTCTTAAATAAAGATAAAGCTTTGGTTCCTAGGCAGGTGCAGTCGAGTAAAATAAGTATAGGAAAAGGGGTATGCTGATCAGTTTAGTTAACACTAGAAAGTCGGGAGCTTAGTATATACCTCTATGGTTGAAATTTCATGATTGAAATAAAGTATGGATGAAATCAAGAATTCCTTATTCAGTTATTTTTGCAATAAAATCAAGGGTATTAGTTGCCACGACGAGAACGAGACCTTTTGTCTTCTTCAACTTTGAGGTCTTATTTAATGAAAATATATACATATATATATTTTTTTTTTTGTAAATTTGTTTTGTGTTTTCTTCAAATATCAGTAAATAAATGGACCAAATTGTATAGCGAAAATAATTTATGGCTTTTTCCATAATTCCTACTTAACAGTCTTAATTTTGGACTGTTGTGAGTGAAGCTATACGATATCCTTTTAAATTCATAAAAGAATCGAATTAATGGTGTTGAATTTGCTACTGTCGGAGAATTCACCACTCTCTCTGAACAATAGACATCTAATCATCCTTTAAAAATGAACAAATACGAATCCAAATATCAGCTCTGACGTCATCCCCACGCCGGTCGGGTCTACGTACCCGAAAGGACCCGACTTTTTATCCTGCCAAGAGTATTTAACTCGGCAGAATTCTGCCGCTACTACAACAACAACAACAACCAACTCTTACGAAGATCACATAATTGATGATATACAAATACAATTAAAAAATATAGTGCTCTTCTCTAAAGTATCCAGCATCTGCTGCCGGCCACCTGGTTGTGATAAAAGTGCAGAATGCGTTGATGTTAGGAAATTGAGTTTGTTGAGTTTAACATAAAAAAAATCTACCTCGGACCTGAAAACGATAAAGATTTTTGGTGAGGCTCAATTTATTTTTCTTTAACATCGCTCCTCAGGAGAAAGATTACAAAAGAACAATAGGAATATGTTCGGAAATAAGAGCTGTTTTCTTCTTACCTACCGATGTTCTTGCAACATTTCCTAATCATCAAAAATATTTCCTACGCTGTACTAAATTTGAAACGCACACTTATGTATGTTACATCTACAAATACCATAAGCACAATTACTCAGACAAAGATACGCGTGTAGGATTCTTTGCTCGATGCCTTTGGTGATTTAAGTTAGCTACATGTTCCCTCTAATTTGTCGTTCCAATTCTGCAACCTCTGCTGCTGCTGCTGCTGGTGCATGTTGGTCAGCAAACTAGATTGGATTACACTTAGCAAAATGCTGGCAGGCAACTGAGGGTGTATTGTTGGTGGGACGATGCAACGGCATGTGTGTTGGCAGAAATCTTTAAAGTTTTTAAGATGAAACTGTAGTATTAACTAATTTTTAGGTAGAAGATTCAAGAATACTTGTAATTTACTGTAATTTGCTATCTTGATGAGATGAGAGTTAATATATCCATCTGCTGTCTTAGGGTATATGTAATATTCTTTTCTTAACTCCAAAATTGATGTGATGATTGAGTGATCTAATTGATAACGCATTAAATGCTCACTTTTTTTATATAGTTTTCTAGTATACAGAATAATACAATAATAATGCCGTTATCTTCCCCTGGTGGCCTTTGTAGATGGGATTGTCGATTCACTTTGAGTAGCTTTTGATCACATATTTCAAATCAAACACTAATTTTGTATCGTCCAAAAAGCGATATTACTGGTCCTTGCGGAACATCATTAGGTTAGGTTATATGGCTGATCCAAAGAGAGTAGCACACTCGGGCTGATCAGTTCTTTGTGAAGCCAGGAAAAGAAATTCAGTAATTTAATTTTGATAATGACCAGTTGTGCTGTACAGTAGTAACCCGACATATTCCCACATCCACCACTGCGTGGCAGGGGTGCTCTTTCTTGCCAACTTATCAACTTCGCGGTTGCTTGCGATTTCGTTATGACCTGTTGCCCAAACTAGTCGCATCCAGAAGTAACTCGATGCAGTAGAAAGTGAAGTTAGACATCTCCAACAAACATAGAATGCACAAAGCTCTAAATCATGGGTGGATCAGGGCGCTAAGCCATTGAAAACCAACATATTTATATACAAAAAAGTTTAATTAAAGCTTTTGGAGAATTACGAGTTGTTCACAACACCTCACCTTCTCTTCTTTACGAATTGACTGACTTGGTTTGCTTTGGATTACTGACAAGGCTTTGTCTAATCCAAAGAGACATGATGAACCGAGTTGAAATCCAATTCAATGCCCATGCCTATTCGGGCCGAAGAAGTGCGCGAACTTTTTTTACCCCTCGGTAGACAAAGCCAAACGATGAGTTGCCCTGCGGCTGAGCAAAATGGGTTATGTCCTCACCCCGTTGCCGTTTAACTTCTACATCTTGGAACTCAACCACCAGAGGGAATTTCTATTCTTATAACGTCGGGAAATGGAATCGATGGAATATGCTTACAAGTAAAGGGCTATCTCTCCGAACTTTCTCGCGTCCTCGCTGCACGAAATATCACACTCTCTCCCAGTAACTCCAAAGCGACTATATTCACTAACTAGACGAAGAAGTACAGACTTGACATCAATATTCGAACTCCTCTACTCCTCAAACGACCGTGATTATTGCCAAAGTACAGAGCCGCAATAAAATCCTCAAGTTGCTAGCCGATAGCACGCGGGAAAAGAACTAAGAAACGTTGTTGGCAACTTACAAGGCAATCGGTCGGCCGGTCCACAATTACGTCGTACAAATACGGTGGCCTGAATGCAGGTAATCGCAGACGATGGAGCTACAGACAAGTCGTAACACTGTACTGCGGACTACACCAGGATGCCTCTTGATGTCTCCCATCGAACACCGGCACAGTGAGGTTCGTATGCTCTTAGTTAAGGAGCATAATGAAAGTTTCTGCTAGTTGTTTCGCAAAAATCATCCTGCTTATAGCGGAACCCCCTCCTCGGAGCATCAACCGGTCTTCAGACATACACTGATCGCCATTCACAGTGTAGTAGTCATTAACACTTTCTCCGACTCCTCCTCACTGAATGGCGTCCTTGGAGTCAAGCCACCACCCATTGCAGACGAAGAGCTCGAGTTGCCACGAGAATCGAGTGTGACACTTGCGCAGCTTTGTTCTGGATACTGTGGCAGGTTAAACCCTTACTTATGCAGAATCGACTCTGACATATTAAACATATGTCCAGCGTGTAACGAGTCCCCGCATGACACTAAACACCTCTTTGTATGCCCTGCTAACCCTACACATCTGACACCCCTCTCGCTATGGCCGATCCCGTCGAAGCAGCACATTTCCCCGGCTTAACGTTGGATGGCCTCGAAGACGGTTTGTCTAATCGTTACCATCATAACGCGGATTAAGTATTTGTTATAACAACAACTATATAAAGAGATCTTTAGTCCATCTTTCCGCAAATACAGTCATAACTGATCGGATGGAAGTGATTGTGATCACGAGGAAATGGCAGTTGGAGACATTCAACTTCAGCCTGGCAACAAGGTTAAGTAGCAAGTGCTTAACCAAACTGTATATGTCTTGGAGATGGAGATAGAGTGTATAGAAAAGATATAGAGAAAAAAAGAAACTCAATGAAATCCTAAAAAACATTTTAATTTTTGTGTGATATGAAGTTGTGCGGTTGGATGTTGAGTGTTTGAGGTACCTTACTGTCGAAATTTATATTTGCATTTATGATGGCGCTCATCCACATCGCTCTTTGGAAAAATTCTGAGTGATAGTTGTTGTTACAAAACCCAGATCTTATAATTTTAGCAACCTAGGCGAAGTAGCTAGAGTCGATACTAATTTCTTTGACAGATTTGCGCTACGTTTAAGGCGCTACGCAAATAGATGAGGGTTTTTTTCCAACCCCATAAGGGTATTGTTGGATAAAATTAACAATTTTTGGTGCAAATTTACAAATCCGCTCTGCAGTGTAGTCTCAAATCCTCACAAAGAACAACACTTTTAAAATATTACAAAAATTTTCAGTTGCAAATTGTAAACTGACACAGCAATGTCGACAACACTTTTTCTTTGTTTGTCGCCAACAACACGAAAACATGAAAAACACAACTAAAGCATACATAAATAACGGTACACGGTACACATGTGATTTTAAATTATGCAAACTGACAAAAATCAGAGTGTTTATTTTTCTAAGCCTGCGAGAGAAATCAAGTGAAATGAAGAGAGCATTGAAGGGCGCTGAAGGCGACAAGCAGACTAAGGAGAGCAGATACTAAACAAAGCAAAGTGGAGGTGTGACTGGGGAAAACTCGAAAAAATATTGATAGACATAATAAACAACTAAGCCCTGGAAACAGCAACAACAACAATAACAACATGTGCACAACAACAATAACAACATGTACACTGGCGAACTGCCGTCGAACCGGTGAAGCGCACTGCCTCACAGGTCAACCGTCAGCAACAATATTTGGAAGGGTCCGACAAGTGTACGACTGGTCGGTGTCACTGGCCCAGACCTTGCCAGACATACACACATGCATACCTGCACACTTACACAG
>NW_024396443.1:0-17202 GCF_016617805.1 Bactrocera tryoni | reverse complement strand
CTTTTTTTGACGACGGACCACTTTGATTTATTCACGGGATTTCGAAAAAAGCAAAATAACAGCTGGTGTGACGACGAGTGGCATTTTGCAGTGGAGAGAAAATAGTCAGCCTACCTTTCAACCTAACAAAAACCACAAATAGTGCGGGATGGGAAAAATACCGCGAGCTGAAGAGGGAAGCGAGACGCATTTGCAGATAAAAAAAGAGAGAGACCGAAATGCGTGAGTATGAATAGCTTGACAGGCAGGCCGATAGGGGCATACTCTTGTAAAACCCCCGGAGGTGCTGTAGTAACTGATTCCCAGAGCATACTTAAGTTATGTAGGGAACACTTCTCCAGCCTACTGAATGGTAGTAAAAGTTTAACGCGGGGAGAAGGCGAACCAGATTCCGCAATCGATAACGATGGAGCATACGTTCCATTGCCCGACCATGAAAAAGTTCGAATAGCAGCCGAGCTATTCAAACACGGCGGCGAAGAACTGATAAAGATCATGCATCAGCTTCTTTGTAGAATATGCCGTATATGCGTATATCGATGATACTGATATCATTGGTCTTAACACCCGCTCCCGAAGCAAAGCACTTTTGACAGTCATAACTTTGAAGTCGTAGATAATTTCGTCTTTCTTGGTACCAGTATAAACACCACCAACAATGTCGGACTGGAAATCCAACGCAGGATAACTCTTGCCAACAGGTGCTACTTCGGACTGAGTAGGCAATTGAGATGTAAAGTCCTCGACAAACAAAAACCAATCTCTATTAGTCACTCATTATTCCCGTCCTGCTATATGGTTCAGAGGCATCTACGATGACAATATCTGATGAGTTGGCGTTACGAGTTTTCGAGAGGAAAGTTCTGCGAAAGATTTGTTGTCTTTTGTACGTTAGCCACAGCGAATATCGCATTCATGGAACGATGAGTTGTATGAGTTTTACGACGACATTGATATAGTTCAGCGAATTAAAAGACAGCGGCTACGTTGGCTAGGTCATGTGGTTCAAATGGACGAAAACACTCCAGCTCTGAAAGTATTCGAAGAAAGACCTTTTCTACGTTGGAAGGACCAGTTGGAGAAGGATCTAGCTTCGCTTGGAACAGCCAATTGGCGTCACGTAGCGAAAAGAAGAAACAACTGGCGCGCTGTTGTTAACTCGGTTGTATAAGCGGTTTCTACGCAAATAAAGAAGAGGAAGGTTACATAAGTCTTACAGGTATTTGGCGTTTTTTCTAACTATGCTAAAACTATTTCTGAATTTGGCCAAAGATACATTTTGTGATTTGTTACTTTGAGGTGGGTTTAGGCAACTGAAACTAAGTTTACAAGCAGAAGAGGACCAACCGTGTAATTCTATATTAATATTAGGAGTGAAATTTACCCATCGAGGGATTCTAATTTCCGAAATAGTATGTAAGTTCTTAGCAAATTGATCCCATTTTGTTAAACACACAGATTTCACCTGCCCATCCCATTCAGTACCATCTTGCCTCAATTCTTAAATGAGGATTTTTGCTTGAATCATTATTGGCGAAAGCCATCCTGCTGGGTCGAAAAGATTTGTCACCGAGAAAAATATTGGGCATTTTGTTATGGCGGAGATTGTGGATTTTGACTCAATTGTATAAGAGAATCGATCTGTTATCGCATTCTATTGAATCGCTAGGTTTTTTGTTGTACTGGCCTTTTCAAATTTAAGGAAATCTGTTTCTAATAAGTCTTCTTTATTTAGGTTTTTTTTATTATTTCTGGATGATTTGAAGTAATTTTTTTTTAAGGAAACCCGTTGAATTCGTTGACTTGCACGCTAATGACAGACTATGGCTACCTGATGGAATATCGTTGGAATTTATCTGTACATTTTCTCTACATCCACATTGAAAACATATTTAAACATGCGCCAATTTAGTACATATTAGCAGCATGAGATCTACTTGCAAGGTTCGCCCTATGTATAGTACATCATTGAGTGATTTGCTAGAACTCGTACACTTTAAGACATTGAAAACAACTCGTGATTTTGTTGTAATTTTATCAGGTCTTATTACCCTGTGATGTGGAAGATAAAAAGATACTTTTTCATTTGGTACAGCTTCTTTCCAAGTATTTATCCATCACATTATCAATGCTGATTTAAGTTATCTTTTCTTCATCAAACTTTTTTCCAAGCTTAAAAATTGCTGGAATGAGTACTAGTTTCAGGAAAGGTGGACGGTTGATATTCTAGAATGACCCAGAGCACTAGTTTCTGGAGAGTTTGTCTTGAAGGAAAGTGGAAAGTGGGAGTCGCACAACATAACAACCATTTTCGTTTCTTGTTGTTGTGGACTTATAATAGGCTTCGCATGCCTGGTCTTCTTCTGAAAGTTGTATGATCTGAGGCAATTCTTCTACTTCCCAGAATTTTTTGACTTGATTATTTTAATATTCGTTTGAAATATTTTCAAATTGAGTTGTGAATGAATTAATTTCTCCTGTGACTTGGCCACTTAATGTACAACCAAAGATTATGTTTTGGGCCAACTATTCTTATATCCGCGTTGTTTGAATTTTGGATAATTCTTCCACCTATTCCCAAGATTTTAATTTTTTATTGGCAATTTTAGCCGATTTTGAGGCGTAGAGGATATTTGAGAACCTTGATCTATTAATGGTCTTAATTTGAATAACTCTCCTCTATGTTTAATAGAGATGATCGCAGTGTGTAAAACAATTATTCTTCCTTTTTCTGAATGAAGAGCTTGAATTTGTGTTGCTTTAAAATAACATATTTGTTCATAATTTGAGATTTCGGTATTACCAATTTTGATTGCAGCCACTAACATGGGCCCGAATCGCGGCAGTCGTAATCGTATCGAATGAAATTTCGTAATGTGTCGAGTGTGCGGATCGTCGCACTCGATGGGAAACGAATAGAAATTTTATGGAATATCTTCCCTGGTGTAGATCTAAATAACATTTTCTAATAACGAAAGAAAGCAAAAGAAAGAAGTACTTTAATTGGAATTGGACGTAAATATTCAAATTTATTATACGTTTGTATATAAATTTAGTTTTTGCAGGCAAAAAAAAATTAACCCTAACGTGTTTTTTTATTCAAGTTCATCTGATTCAGATGAAGAAGATCACCAAATCGCCATAAGGTCCAGGATTCGTGACAAAAGTAATCCCATGGCTTTACCTGAAGCAGCGTAAGAACATTTTTAATTACACTTTTTAACTTAGTATACTTAGATCTTATTATTTTAAATCATTTACAGTTTCAGGAAGCGGTTTAGACTGACCAAAGATGCATTTACATTCATCCTATCGGAAATAGAATTTAACGGGCATTTATCAACCGCAGTACCACCAATTCTTCAATTAGCAGCGACTTTGTGCCTTTTGGCTAGTGGAGGCTATCAACACTCATTTGGAAACGACTTTTTAATTAGAATGTGTCAAAGCAAAGTATGCAAAATTGTAGGAGACGTAGTTAATGAAATGGAAATAAAACTTTGTCCACATTTCATTAAGTTTTCGCCAAACCGTTTATCGAAGTGCACAGAATACTTTGTTGAGAAATATAAAGTTCCAGAGGATATGTTTGTTGACTAAATAAAGATGCTAAAAATTAATATGAAAATGTTTAGTTATCGCATGTATTGATGGTACACATTTTGGGCTTCAAAAACCAACTGTCAATCAACATATGTTTTTCAACAGAAAAGGATACCACAGTCTTAATTCAATGATAGTAAGTCGCATATACACATGGATGCAGTCATAAATACATAGCATATGCATATATGTATATTAGGGTGTGCAATTTTGAGGCAACCTTTTTTTTTCAACTGAAAAACAGGCTCAAAACTTTCGAAATGTGTAAAAAAAAAGTCACTCAAAAGATGAGCTCTTAATATTAATATTAAGAGGTGCCTCTTTCAAATTTTCTGTTTTCCATATAAATTACATGGAAAAAAATCATTTTTTTTTGTGGTGGTTATTGTACGGAGGTTATTATATGTGCACGCGAAGGCTGCCAGTAGGGAAGGTAAACAAAAAATATTAAATGTTGTTTTAAGCTTGGGAAAACTTTTACTGAAACATTTCAAATGATGAAAAAAGTTCATGGTGATCAGTGCCTATCCCGTAGTAATGTGCATGAGTGGTTTAAGCGATTCCAAGAAGGTCGTGAGGACCTCTGGGACGATCAGAAGTCGGTCGTCTTCAGAAGTCAGAAATAATTGGAAAACTTGATTTGCCCATGAAAGGACATTGGTTTCAGGACATTTCAGCTATCCAAAAGGCGACGACCGATATTCTCAAGAGCATTCCAAAAAATGACCTTAAACACTCATTTGAAATGCTAATTGACCGGACTAAACGCTGTATCGAAGCACAAGGAAACAACTTTGAATAAAAAATATAACTTTTGAAAAATAAGAATTTTTTATTGTTTTTTTAACAGTCCTGTTTCTTTTGCGACAGACCTTGTATGTATGTACATATGTACATATATTTGCAGATTTGTGATTACGAACATCGAATTTTAGCTATTGATTCAAAATATGGTGGAGCCGCTCACGATTCCTTTGTATGGAAGCATTCTGCGCAGAGAAGATTTTTGGAGGTAGCATATAATCAAAACAATATGAGAAATGTCTGACTTTTTTGGCTTTTTATACAGCTGCAAAATATATTTACAGACATATCTACGTATTTTCTCAATTAACAGGAGATTCTGGATATCCTTTGGAACCATCTCTTATTCCCAAAGGTTGATTTCCTTAATAAATGCAGTGCAGGACATTCATCGATGAGGTGAATGACTGATTGGGTGGGAGCGTTGCAATGGTGACAGCTTGGTTGATCGGTACCGTTAAGAATATGGCTGTGAGTTCTTGTAGTGTGGCCTATTCTAAGACGAGTGAACGTCTTGATGTTGTGGCATGAGCAGTCCGATGGGTAGATAGCTTTTACACCAGTTGGGTTTTGATCTCTGTAGTGATGTTGGTAGCTAGTCCAATCTCGGAGATGCATATGATGGCAGTATTTTTTTATATGTTCTTTGATGTCTTTAGTAGTAAAGTGAGGAAAGAACACCAACGGCTCTCTACTACCTTCTTTTGCATGTTTATCTGCTGTCTCATTGCCTTTTATACCAGCATGCCCTGGTACCCACATTATTTTTATGCTGTTTTCATGATGGAAGTGTTTGTCGCGTATATTCTGTATTAGCCATGAATTATTTGCTGAGTTTTGAAGTGCATCAATGGTAGATTTACTATCGCTACATATTATATGTTTTTTTCCTGTTGATGAGGCGAATAGAACCGCTTCGTAAATTGCTGCAGCTTCTGCTGTAAAAACCGAGCAATATGTTGGCAAAGCACGGACAGTAATAGCGACACCCCGATCGTTTCGTAGTAGTATCCATTTTCGACCCGTCGGTATATATGGGTTCCCATTCTGCTTTATAAGACTCAATAGCCTCGTTGAAGAGCAGAAAAAAATCGTTGGAGCTGGTTTTTAGTTTCTGGTGCTTTGACAGAGGGTTTATAGAAGAATGTTTGGGAGTCAACCAATCATCAATAAATTTTTGATAACATCAGTGCTTTTACAATATTTACAAGATTTGACATATGTATATGACAGTGCTTAGATGATAAATACTTAATAATGTTAAGTCTAGATATTAAATTTATTCTAACATATTTACAATGTTCTTTGTAAGTTAGTTTTTTATCAAAAATTATACCAAGTATTCTGAGTGTATTAGTGTGAGGAATTTGGGTATTAGAAAGGGATATGATAGGAAAGGTGCATTTATGTTTTCTGCAGATGTGGTTGAGCTTTTGTTGGCTGAGATTTTACATCCAGAAGTTCTTGACCAGTTGGATATGTCATCTAAAATTCTCGTGAAAGTTTCTGTCATTAGTGTAAGGTCTTTGAGAGTGGAAAATATTAGAACGTCATCAGCGTACATTAAATGCTCAACCGTATCGTATTGGGATAATAGGGAGCTGAGTTCATTAAAAGCAATTATAAATAAGGTGACTGAAAGAGGTGAGCCTTGTGGCACGCCGTTGTGCAAGGGTTTTGATTATTTACGCTGACAAAAATTTTACGATTCAGGAGGAATGCTCTAACAAAATGTAGATTTTATCTCCAACGCACCAGCGTTCTAATTCTCGTAAAACTATATGTGCACCAATTCTGTCGAAAGCCTTTTCAAAATCTAGACTAAGGACGAACAGGTGGTTTCTTGCAGAGAGCGTTGTCGAAGCACAGTGTTGAAAATACAGAAGTGGGTCGATGACACCGAGACCTTTTTGAAATGCGAACTGGTTAGAGCTTATCAACCTTTTTTTCTTGGCGTACCACATAATTCTCACGATAGATATACAGGGTATTAGGGATATAGGTCTAAAGTTGGGGACGGAAGGGCAGTTTTTGTTAGGTTTGGGAATAGGTATAACAGCGGTTTTTTTTCCAATCTTGTGCAAGTGTGCCTTTATCAAAAATTCTGTTATACAAGGATAGGAGTCGGAGTTTAAGGGTATAAGGAAGGTTTTTGAGGAGGGAGTAGGGTATTTTATCCGGGCCTGGAGAGCTACCCGACATAGTAGAAATAGTCGAGTCCATGTGGAAATTAGAATTATGAGAAGCATTAGACCATGAACTTGCAAAGTGTTCAGCAATCTCTTTAGGGTCATAGATAGGGCCTTGTGTAGAGTGGATAAAATCGATTTTATGTTGTTTAGATGCACCCGACAGAGCTTTTATATCCGACCAAACTTTTTTAGGACTAAAGGTAGGCTTTATGTTAGCTGTAAAATTCACAAACGATTGTCTTTTTGCATTTTTTAATTCCTTTCGAAAAGTGGCATTGGATTTTTTGTATTGTATTAAGTTGTTGATTGTTCGGTTGTGTTTGTAGGTAGCCCAAAACGTTTGTTTTCTATTTCTTAACACAGATAACATTTTAGACCAATATGGAAGCTTTGTGGAAAACTGTTTAGTATTAGTTTGGGGAATGGCTAAGTGTGCAGCTGAGAGTATAACAGATTTTATTGTGGATGCTTCCGCGTTTATGTTGCTAGATATAGCTTTTTCTAGAATAAAAGAAGAGATAAGTGAACAATACTTAGCCCAATCAGCTTTCTCATTTAAGAATTTTGCTCTCGGTTTAATGGGAGAATCAGCTTTCTCATTTAAGAATTTTGCTCTCGGTTTAATGGTATATATAAACTGGGAGTAGACAGGGTGGTTACGATGGGGAAATGGTCACTACTATGTAAATCTTTTAATGTCAGGGGCGAAAGTTTAGGAGCAATTGAGGCCGATGAATTATGTGTGGAGAAGTGTGTTGGTTGCCCATCATTTAGAATGACAAGGCTTTTGGCAAGTATGGCGTCTTCTAACTCCTGACCTCTGCGGTTTTTAGAACCAGAGCCCCAAAGAGGGCTCCAGGCGTTAAAATCGCTCAAAATTATAGATGGTATAGAAAAGAAATCGGCGATCTTTATGATTTCTCTGCAGATAAAATTTTGGTGCGGTGGTATGTAGCACGCAATTACCGAAAAATTAAAGCCTATGTCGATTTCCACTGCTAGGGTGGCTATGTTGGAGGAAATAGGAATTTGTTTATGTATGTGCAAAGCGATGACAGGACAACACGTAGTGGACACACCTATTAATACGTACTTATACTCACCTCACTTACAAAGAGCCACACTGACTTATAACAATAGGCAGCGCTTATAGGGCACAACCAACTTAACAAACAGGACAAGAGCTCAGTCGTTAAACCGTCATCACACATATAGGACGGTCAAACGGAGGGACTTCACATATTCAGTTTGTACATGAACATTTAACATTTATGTATTTTAAATAAAAGTGTATGCTAATTATAAAGTTGAACCAAGTGCGTTTATTTGGAAGGGCTATCCTACAAATATGGTGTCAGAGTGAGATGGTAGCCCCGCGGAAAAAAAAAAACTTTTAAATTGACATTTTTTATATTTCAAATGTGAAGTGCGCCTAAAGTTATTAGATAAATAAAAACGTTTCCGTCAATGTATAAATTTTAACTTTATATCAAAAGTATAAAACGTGCGAAAAGAACTGTACTTTTGCAAAATATACATATTTACATATAAAAGCAAAAGTAACGGTGTTAAGAAACATACAGACGTATAACGGACGCCTATTAGAAAAGCCTAGAATGTAGCGGTGAATGCAGTGATTAGAAGCAGAGTAGCGGATGAGCAGCAAATTTTAAGCAGCGTAAATTTTTTTGTACCACACCATCAAGTCAGCAACAAGACATTCGTAGCGGTGTAAAGCAGAGAAGGCAGCAAAAACGCGTTCGTAGCAGAGAAGGCAGCAGCAAAGCATTGGTAGCGGTATAGTAGCAGCGAAGTGAACAAATACAGTAGCGGTAACCAAAAGAGGACAACTGTAAAACAATTCACAAGCACAGTTGAGGCGAATAAAGTAAGGCCATATAATTTTATATTCATATAATAATTCAATTCATTTTAATAAATTTTGTAATTCAATTTCATTTTACAAACATTATTCCAATATTATTATTCGAAATAATTTTAATAAACTTTGTAACCATTTTCATTCTGTAACATATTGTAAAATTTTTTAAGAATTTGCGGAATTTTATATTTTTAATACGTATATAAAATTAAAAATTTGTAATATTTCACTTCTTCCTTAATTTGTATTGATATTGATTTTGTAATTGAATTGGTAAGAGCATTGTAAGACAATGGACCGCGAACAGATTTTAGCATTGACTGTGGACGGACTTAGGGAAAACTTGGAAATGTTGGGATTAGTAGCTAGTGGACGGAAAACCGTACTGCAGGACAGATTGCTGGAACACTTCGGCCTGAATGCAAGCGAGGATGAGGCCGATGACGCCGGTAGTAGACGTAGCGTGAATACACCGATTGTAGAGCGATCGATGTTTACACTTCGTGATGTGGAAGATTTTGAACAATGAACTACAGAAATATATCTATGCCAAGCAATTACTGAAGGGAGCTGCAAAGATGTTCGTACGTGGTCAAGTTGGTATTTGTAGTTGGAGTTCGTTGAAATCAGCATTGAAGAGCGAGTTTGGTACCACCGTATCAGCAATTGATGTACATCGTATATTGAGGAACCGACGTAAACGACAGAACGAAGATATGCGTGAATACCTATATTGTCTGATGGAAATCGGGAAACCTATAAACTTAGATGACCACAGCCTTATAGAGTATTTCGTCGATGGTATTCCGGATTCTAAAGTAAACAAATCCAATTTATACCAAGCAAGGTCAATCAGTGATCTCAAGGAGCAGATCAAAATTTACGAACGAATCAACGCTGGAAAACCTCCATTCCAATCTGCAAATCCGTTCAAATCATCGTCGTCAAACAGAGTAACATCGAATTTCAATCCCGGAGATAGGAAGTGTTTTAGATGCGGAGAAAGTTCACACATGGCTAGAGATTGTCCACAGAGCAGATTCACCTGCTACAGTTGCGGAAGAGAAGGACATAAAGCATCCGAATGTAAAACTTTCGTCAAAGTCAACAAGCCAGAAAGGGGTGCGAAAGGGAGTATGAATACAATGAGGAAGATAAGCAGGAACAGCAATTTATTATTCAAAGATTTGATTTTTACGGCACCTAATAGGATACCCCAAACGATGTCTGCGTTAATTGATACTGGTTCCGATTTGTGTCTAATTCGGAATGATGCTTTGTTGATGCTATGGTTTGATGTTGAATTAAGTAACGAAAAGAAGTATTTAGCTGGCATTGGCAACAGCGAATTGGTAACCAAGGGCAGTTTTACCATATCAATGGTTATAGACAATATACCTTTGGAAGTTAAGTTTCATGTCGCAAATGAGCGTGATTTAAGTTATTATGTCGTGATAGGGAATGATATCCTGAAGCAAGTAGATTTGATAGTGACTGAGAAAGACGTTAAACTTTGCAAGAAAGGGTCGAAGCAGATAAAGGGAGTGCAGCAGAAGACCGGCAGAAGTGTTTGTACCGAAGAAGTTTCATCTGAGGCTTGTGGAGAAGAAGTTGGTGCCAAGGGGCACGTGGACGTGGTTAATGAACCGCGTGGACGCTGTGAGGTGTCGAAGGGTGTTTCAAAGGAACACGTGATGTGCGATAGAAGGCACGACATACCCGAGAATGGTGATACTGGAGAGTACGTGAGGAAGTCAGAGAACTGCGTGGACACAGCAAGGTGTCGGATGGTGCCAGCAAGAGGTACGGAGGAGAATCAGAGTCAGAGAAGCACGGGGAAGAAGATAGTGGACTTCGCAAACATGGAAGAGGGTCAGTGAAACAATAGAAAAGTACAGCGTAAGCGCAAAGAAGCGCTTAGTTGCAGAGTCAACAACTAATAAGCGAGCCAAGGAGCTGAGAGTATGAAGCGTGGCGAGGCATCAACGTCATTATACGGAAGTGCCGATGTATGCGCTGTGAAGAGAACAGTATGGAACAAGATGAGAATCGGATTAATGAATTGATTGGCGAGTTTGGAGACATCTTTTGGCTTCTGATATGAGTGTAGCATCACATATCGATCTGCAGCATCTCAGTCACACACATGCGGTGATGATAGATAAGTTGATAACCGAGTATCGACCAGCGAAGAACGTGAAGTCGCCTGTCGAGATGAAAATTGTAATGAAAGACGAAGAGCCGGTATACGAGAGGCCGAGGCGAGTATCCTACGTAGATAAGATTTCGATGAGCAAGTTTGACGATGGTTGGAAGAAGGGGTCATTAAACCCGGCACATCGGAATATGCATCACCAATTGTTCTGGTACCTAAAAAGAACGGTGAAAAGAGGATATGCTGCGATTATAGGAGATTGAATGCGAAAATACTAAGGGACAATTTACCGATGCCATTGATGGATGAAGTAGTCGAGTGTTTCAAGGTGGCCAGATATATACGACACTTGATTTGGTAAATGGATTTTTTCACGTGCCCGTAAGCGCCGAATCCACAAACTATACGTCATTTGTTACGGGTACCGGACAGTATGAGTTTTTTTATGTACCATTTGGAAATTGTAATTCACCAGCAGTGTTTGTGAGATTCATTCTAGCCGTATTCAGAGATTTGATAAAAGATGGGATCGTGATTGCGTACATGGACGACCTTATAATTCCTTCCAAAGATGAATTCGAGGGCATCAAGAACTTGGAAGTTGTGCTGAAGACAGCTGCAGCTAGTGGATTGCGAATCAATTGGAGCAAGTGTCAGTTTCTGGTGAGGAAAGTTGAGTTCCTGGGTTATATTATCAAGAATAGTTGCATAAAACCATCCGAGGCGAAGACGAACGCCATCAAACAGTTCTCGCTGCCACGTGATAAAAAAGCTATGCAACGATTCCTTGGACTAACCTCGTACTTTAGGCGATTTATCGAAGATTACGCAACAATTGCGAGACCATTGTCAGAAATGTTGAAACAAGATGTGCGATATGAACTAGGTGATGAGCAACTAACAGCATTTCAGCAACTAAAAGCGGCACTAATCAATGCGCCAGTTTTAACGTTATACGATCCGCGAGCAGTAACAGAGGTGCATACAGACGCATCGAAATTCGGATATGGGGCAGTACTATTGCAGAGGAATAGAGATGATCAGAACTTTCATCCAGTCCAGTATATGAGTCGGAAGACGAAACCGTGTGAGGAGTTTTACCATTCGTACGAACTCGAAGTCTTAGCCATCATCGAAGCACTCAAGAAATGGCGTGTATATCTGATAGGTATTAAATTCTGAATAGTAACCGATTGTAATGCGTTCGGCATGACGATAAAGAAACGAGACGTACCCTTAAGAGTTTCGCGCTGGGCAATGTATTTGCAGGATTTTGATTACGAAATAGAGCATCGAAGTGGCTCTAAAATGAGGCACGTAGATGCGTTGAGCAGAGTTTCCTGTCTACTCATGGATGATTCATTGCGACACCGGTTAAAGCAAGCTCAAGAAGAGGACAATTGGGTTAGAGCTGTACGGAAGATTTTAGAAAAGGACGAATAAGAGGATTACTATATGAAATACGGCATATTACACAAGGACCCCATCAAAGAGTTGATAGTAGTACCTTCACTCATGGAGGAGGAAGTGATAAGGATTGCACATAAACAAGGTCACTTCTCCAGTAAGAAAACCCAAGACATAGCGGAGAAAACATATTATATTCCACAGTTGAAAGCGAAAGCATCTCGCGTAGTAGAAAGCTGTATCGAATGTTTGGTAAACGAAAATAAAGTAGGAAAAAAGGAAGGCTGGCTGAATCCAATTAACAAGGAGGACTGTCCTTTAGGTACTTACCACGTCGTTGGATCTATGGAAATGTCGAAGAAATCTTATAATTATTTGCTTGTGGTTGTCGACGAATTTTCCAAATTTGTTTGGCGTTATCCAACAAACAACACGGGAGCAGAGGCAGTAGTTGACAGACTTAGGAAGCAGTCGTCGGTATTTGGAAATTCAAAGCGCATAATCAGCGACAGAGGCTCCGCATTTACGTCAACTCTTTTCAAAGAGTACTGTGTGAAAGAAGGTATTCAGCATGTAACAATTGCCACGGGTGTTCCAAGGGGGAACGGACAGGTTGAGCGAATACACAAAATCGTGATACCTATGATATCGAAATTATGCCACGAAAGTCCTGGTGAGTGGTACAAACATGTAGAACGTGTACAACAGACTATAAACAACACTCCACCTCGTAGTCCAAAAATATCGCCGTTTAGGATATTAACTGGATTAGAAATGCGATTGGCTGAAATGCCGAATCTGGAAGAGCTTTTAGAAAACTTCGCAACAGAAGAAATCGACTCAGAGCGTGAGAAAAGCCGTCTTCAAGCGAAAGAGAACATAGTTCGTTTACAAGAAGAAAATCGCAAGACCTACAATGTTCGTCGTAAAGCTAAAGTTGAGTACAATATTAATGAACTGGTAGCAATCAAACGTACACAGTATGGATCTGGGCTGAAGCTGAAGCCAAAATATCTTGGACCGTACAAGATCATTAAGCAGTTGAAACATGGCAGATACGAAGTTGTGAAAGTTGGAGATCACGAAGGACCCGGACGCACGACTACCGTCGCGGAATTCATGAAACAATTTGATCCTTCATTCGGGTCGAATGAAAGTGCAGGATGGCCGATTGTGGGAAGCGGTGACAGGACAACACGTAGTGGACACACCTATTAATACGTACGCCTACTCACCTCACTTACAAAGAGCAACACTGACCTATGACAATAGGCAGCACTGATAGGGCACAACCAACTTAACAAACAGGACAAGAGCTCAGTCGTTAAACAGTCATCACACATATAGGACGGTCAAACGGACGGACTTCACATATTCAGTTTGTACATGAACATTTAACATTTATGTATTTTAAATAAAAGTGTATGCTAATTATAAAGTTGAACCAAGTGCGTTTATTTGGAAGGGCTATCCTACATGTATAACAGATTTTTTTTATAAAAATTGCTATTCCTTGTTTAGCTGTTTTATTGCGGGGGAGATTAGAAAAGTCACATACGTAGTTGTTGGGAGTGTAAGCGGATTTATTAGCGGGTAGGTGTGTTTCTTGTAGTCCGATAATGTGTGGTGCAAATTGATTGATAAGGAGATTAAGGTCAGCGTAGTTGTTAAATAGACCTTTCAAATTCCATTGAAGAATGCGCATAGTCTATTCAGAACTGAGAGTATCTATTTGTGTGGAGGGTGAGTGGGAGGTTGAGTTGTTAAGGTAAGTAATAAAGTTGGAAATCAGTGGGATCGTTGAAGTGTAGTCGAGAGTCGTCGTGGAAGAGTCATCGACTGCCGTTGAGGTTGGTAATGAGTTTAATGAGTAAATGTTGTTTGTTGAGTTTGGTGAATTTGTTTCTTTTGGCTTTGGTTCTATGTTGTTATTTGAGTTGAGAGAGGGAGTAACTGTGTGAATTTCAGGTTGGGTTGTTGTTTTCCTGTTATTTTCATTGTCTTTGTTGGTTTAGTTGTTTAATATGTTAGAGAATGAGGGAGATGAAGAAGTAAAAGTTGGTGGAGTTTGCAATTTATGTATGTTTACTGCTTCGCGATATGAGCATTTGTTGTCTGTTTGGATAGTGATTATTTTTTTATTTGTTCAAATTTCGGGCATTCTTTACTGGAAGATGAGTGATTGCCTGAGCAATTTACGCAAAAGGAACGGGTGCATGGCGGAGGGTGGGGTGGCAAAGCACATGTGTCACATACAGGGGGCTTATTACAACGTTTTTTGGTGTGACCAAGAACTTGGCAGGTTTTGCCCCTCATGGGATTAGCATAGTAAGGTCTTACTTTTGTTTTGTACCACGAGATGTCGATTTGTTCCGGTAAGTAGTACAAATCGAATGTAAGAAGAACTACTCCGCTCGGAGCAGATTGACAATTTACATACTTGGGGAATTTGTAGATGGACGACACACCCTGTTCTTTCAGATTTTCAACTATTTCTTCGTAAATGGTCTCTTTGCTAGAGTTCAGATTTTTGTGTAAGAGTTGTTTTGTAGACGTAAACTTTTTGGCATGTTGTTTTTCACAAGAAGAAGTAGGTTTCCGTCCCGTAGCTCGCTGATTTTTATTATTTCAGAGCTTATGTTTAAGCTTTATAGATTGCGAAACAGGAGTATTTGCTAAGATGTTTATTCGTGTCTATCGCACTTACCACCAAATATTTGGGATGGTCTTTTGCTTTTGTTGGTAGAGTGGGGAAGAGGTCAAATTTTGTCGCTTTGGTTTTTTTTTCTTTTTGGTTCGGGACTAGAATCTAACAGGGCGAACCTATTATTTCCCAGTTGGGTCCCACCAGGGGACATTTTGAAAAAATTTTACGTTTGGAGCTGACTGTATTGAAAAGTTAGAAAAATCACTATAGAAAGAAGAAAAAGTACATTGAAAAACACATGAAACGAATTAGCTCGTAGGCGCGCTGTACAAAGTAGACACCGAAAACACTGAGAGAATGCGTCGAGTGGCAGTCGATGACTGAAAAAATCATTCTTCGGGCTCTATATTTCCAAAAGATTTTACTACGGCTAACCCTTCTGCAGCAACATCTATCCCCGTAGCTTGGAGGAGTTGCTCTTCTGCCGCAGTTAATAGCTTTTCCTCGTACGGACCACCACCAGTCCTTTGTTTCGAGGCTTTGTTGGAAGAAATTTTCTTTTTTATGTTGTGCTTCTGATCAGTAAATACCTATTTGGTTTTATTATTATTTTAATCATCTATTATTTTATTTATCTTACTTTTCGCCAAGACTTAGCATCTTTCATCGGTGGCCCGGCAGCGTTCAGTTTTAAAGTCAATGCCTCCCATAGCTTATTTGCTGCAACTTTGCCTTGCCCACAATTAGGCAAAATATTTTTCGCCGAATCCTGATGCTGTAGCATAAAGTCACTCATTAAATTTTTTTGACGCATATTTATTTTGTTTACATTGGTCCTTAAATTATAAGTAATCATTATATTACATGTTAAATAAACTAAATAAATGAAAAATAACTTACATTTTGCCCCTCGGATTATTTTTAACTGATATATTCAAATTTTTTCATTTAATTTGTGCTATAACGTTTCTCAAATAGTTAACGAACGAAATTTCGATTCTTTCGTACAAACGGGAACTCTTTATCGAATGAGAAAATTTCAAAATTCGAAAGTGCCTATTCGATAGCGAGTACAACGATCCGAAAACAAAAAAAAAAATCATAAATTTCGCTCGTTAACGTGTGCCGCGATTTGAGCCCTGGTATTTTTTATGAAATTGATTTTGCTTTATATTTTGAAAATTCGTAATATGAAACAATGAGAGGTGTCTTCGTTGACAGTAAACACAATTGAATTTGCTTTCACAGTCTTTTGTCCCGTGTGAATTGGATGGACAGTTGATGTAAAGTTTATGTTATCGGACAAGTTTGTTCCTATCTGAAACAGACATTTTTTTAAACTCCTCGCGATCTTATATTATGACCTTCTTTACATATCTCACATAATGATTGCCAGTGACTTGTTTGATTTGACACCAATGTTTGGCTTCTCTTAACGTACCTATTATATTGTATATTAGGGTGGGTCGATTCCGGACTTTTTTCGATTCGGGATTTCTAATAGTGCCGAAAAGTTGCCTTAGTACTTCCTGATTCCAATGCAACTTTTTGTTTTGAGATCGGATTGCATCTTCAACCCCAACTCCGGCCTTGAAATTTCCGAAATTCGCCGAAAATCGTGAAATTGTCTACCTAGTGCCTGCAATACGCATCTCATGGCAAAATGTATAAAACAAAAGTTATTTGTCACGTCATTTGCTACCGAAACGAACGAACCGTCCCCGAGATACGAGCGAAACGCGGCGCGCCACAGCGCAAGGTGAAAATTGTTGCAGCTCTCAGCTAACCTGTATTGGTCACCCAGAACCCACCGCGCGGAGGTGGCTGCTCTTCGGGTTCCTCCCAAGCCCAACCCAACCAACCAACCATATGTCAGGCTTGTTTTAGTCTGAATCTGTGTCAAATTTATTGATAAAATCAGATTTTGTACTAAACTTTGGCACTTGTTGCCTAGATTTCAGTGTAGAGCGTATAAAACGATCACGAGATTGGGGGCCAATAAGTTTAGAAGATGCCTCTGGCACCAGTTTGACGGTTCTCTCGACTGCCACGGTGTGAGAGGGGAATTCACTAAATTTCCATACCCCTGCAGTGTCTCCCGACAGCTCTTTTATGTTAGAAACAGAACAAAGAACTGGTGGAACAGTGAAGGTAATAGTCTTCCAGTTAATCATATCGTAATAATTATTAGCTTTGAAATTCAGCTTTGGCACTTTATTACATCTAACATTTCCATTTACAGTGTTAGACTCTGCTTCTCTGGCTGCCAGAAGACGGTCAAGGGCCAACTTTCTGACTTCTATCCGTTCGTCAGTCATCATACTAAGGAGAATGTTTTCTGGAAGAGCAAAGAATGGATGAATCGACAACCTTGCGCAGTTTAGCAGGTAAGTATCTCGACCTTTAAATTGCAGCATAGAGATGGCGCGAGTTATGGTTTAGAAAATAAAAAGCTTCGGCCTTTTTTTGACAACCGTATTTATTGAAGTGAATCTTAAGACTGACTAACTTT
>NW_024396442.1:0-5248 GCF_016617805.1 Bactrocera tryoni | reverse complement strand
GAACAACTTCACAATCTTAAATTAAGATGTAAAATTGATTTTTTGGTACATACATATTATGCAATCGATATCAAGATGCGTAAAAATATGAACTTTACATATTTATGCAAATTAGCCGTTTTGATTTTATTGTAGTTGTCATAGAGTTGTTCTATAGAAATAGCGACAGTGTATTTGGAACAACTTTGCAATCTTAAATTAAGGTGTATAATTGCCCTATAGCAATAGCGACAGTGTATTTGGAACAATTTAACAATCTTAAATTAAGATGTAAAATTGATTTTTTGGTACAAACATATTAAGAAATCGATATCAAGATGCGTAAAAATATGAACTTTACATATTTATGCAAATTAGCCGTTTTGATGTCATTGGAGTTGTCATAGAGTTGTCCTATAGCAATAGCGATAGTCTATTTGGAACAATTTTACAATCTTAAATTAAGATGTAAAATTGATTTTTTGGTACATACATATTATGCAATCGATATCAAGATGCGTATAAATATGAACTTTACATATTTATGCAAATTAGCCGTTTTGATGTCATTGGAGTTGTCATAGAGTTGTCCTATAGCAATAGCGATAGTCTATTTGGAACAATTTTACAATCTTAAATTAAGATGTAAAATTGATTTTTTGGTACATACATATTATGCAATCGATATCAAGATGCGTAAAAATATGAACTTTACATATTTATACAAATTAGCTGTTTTGATGTTATTGGAGTTGTCATAGAGTTGTCGTATTGCAATAGCGACAGTGTTTTTGGAACAACTTTACAATCTTAATTTAAGGTGTAGAATCGATTTTTTGATACATACATATTATGCAATCGATATCAAGATGCGTAAAAATATGAACTTTACATATTTATGCAAATTAGCCGTTTTGATGTTATTGGAGTTGTCATAGAGTTGTCCTATAGCAATAGCGACAATGTATTTGGAACAACTTAGCAATCCTAAATTAAGGTGTAGAATTGATTTTTTGATACATACACATTAAGCAATCGATATCAAGTTGCGTAAAAATATGAACTTTACATATTTCTGTTAATTAGCCGTTTTGATGTTATTGGAGTTGTCATAGAGTTGTCCTATAGCAATAGCGACAATGTATTTGGAACAATTTAACAATCCTAAATTAAGGTGTATAATTGATTTTTTGGTACATACACATTATGCAATCGATATCAAGTTGCGTAAAAATATGAACTTTACATATTTATGCAAATTAGGCGTTTTGATGTTATTGGAGTTGTCATAGAGTTGTCCTATAGCAATAGCGACAATGTATTTGGAACAACTTAGCAATCCTAAATTAAGGTGTAGAATTGATTTTTTGGTACATGCACATTAAGCAATCGATATCAAGTTGCGTAAAAATATGAACTTTACATATTTATGCTAACTCGAAGTGTTGATGTTATTGGAGGTGTCATAGAGTTGTCCTATAGCAATAGCGACATTGTATTTGGAACAATTTAACAATCCTAAATTAAGGTGCAAAATTGATTTTTTGGTACATACACATTAAGCAATCGATATCAAGTTGCGTAAAAATATGAACTTTACATATTTATGCTAACTAGCCGTTTTGATGTTATTGGAGTTGTCATAGAGTTGTCCTATAGCAATAGCGACAATGTATTTGGAACAATTTAACAGTCCTAAATTAAGGTGTAGAATCGATTTTTGATACATACGCAATATGCAATCGATATCAGGTACCGTAAAAATATGAACTTTTCATATTTATGCTAACTCGCCGTTTTGATGTTATTGGAGGTGTCATAGAGTTGTCCTATAGCAATAGCAACAGTGTATTTGGAACAATTTAACAATCCTAAATTAAGGTGTAAAATAGATTTTTTAGTACATACATACAAATTAAGCAATCGATATCAAGATGCGTAAGAATATGAACTTTACATATTTATGCTAATTAATCGTTTTGATGTTATTGGAGTTGTCACACAGTTGTTCTATAGCAATAGCGACAGTGTATTTGGAACAATTTTGCAATCTTAAATTAAGGTGTAGAATTGATTTTTTGATACATACACATTAAGCAATCGATATCAAGTTGCGTAAAAATATGAACTTTACATATTTATGCAAATTAGCCGTTTTGATGTTATTGGAGTTGTCATAGAGTTGTTCTATAGCAATAGCGACAGTGTATTTGGAACAATTTTACAATCTTAAATTAAGGTGTAGAATCGATTTTTTGGTACATACACATTAAGCAATCGATATCAAGTTGCGTAAAAATATGAACTTTACATATTTATGCAAATTAGCCGTTTTGATGTTATTGGAGTTGTCATAGAGTTGTTCTATAGCAATAGCGACAGTGTATTTGGAACAATTTTACAATCTTAAATTAAGGTGTAGAATCGATTTGTTGATACATACTCATTAAGCAATCGATATCAAGTTGCATAAAAATATGAATTTTACATATTTATGCTAACTACCCGTTTTGATGTTATTGGAGTTGTCATAGAGTTGTTCTATAGCAATAGCGACAGTGTATTTGGAACAATTTTACAATCTTAAATTAAGGTGTAGAATCGATTTTTTGGTACATACACATTAAGCAATCGATATCAAGTTGCGTAAAAATATGAACTTTACATATTTATGCAAATTAGCCGTTTTGATGTTATTGGAGTTGTCATAGAGTTGTTCTATAGCAATAGCGACAGTGTATTTGGAACAATTTTACAATCTTAAATTAAGGTGTAGAATCGATTTTTTGATACATACATATTATGCAATCGATATCAAGATGCGTAAAAATATGAACTTTACATATTTATGCAAATTAGCCGTTTTGATGTTATTGGAGTTGTCATAGAGTTGTTCTATAGCAATAGCGACAGTGTATTTGGAACAACTTAACAATCCTAAATTAAGGTGTAGAATTGATTTCTTGGTACATACACATTAAGCAATCGTTATCAAGTTGCGTAAAAATATGAACTTTACATATTTATGCTAATTGGCCGTTTTGATGTTATTGGAGTTGTCATAGAGTTGTTCTATAGCAATAGCGACAGTGTATTTGGAACAACTTTGCAATCTTAAATTAAGGTGTAGAATCGATTTTTTGATACATACACATTATGCAATCGTTATCAAGTTGCGTAAGAATATGAACTTTACATATTTATGCTAATTAGCCGTTTTGATGTTATTGGAGTTGTCATAGAGTTGTCCTATAGCCATAGCGACAATGTATTTGGAACAATTTTGCAATCTTTGATTAAGGTGTAGAATTGATTTTTTGGTTCATACACACATTAAGCAATCGATATCAAGATGCGTAAAAATATGAACTTTACATATTTTTGCTAATTAGCCGTCTTGATGTTATTGGAGTGTTCATAGAGTTGTCCTATAGCAATAGCGACAGTGTATTTGGAACAATTTTGCAATCTTAGATTAAGGTGTAGAATCGATTTTTTAATACATACACACTAAGCTATCGATATCAAGTTGCGTAAGAATATGAACTTTACATATTTATGCTAATTAGCCGTTTTGATGTTATTGGAGTTGTCATAGAGTTGTCCTATAGCCATAGCGACAATGTATTTGGAACAATTTTGCAATCTTTGATTAAGGTGTAGAATTGATTTTTTGGTTCATACACATTATGCAATCGATATCAAGTATCGTTAAAATATGAACTTTACATATTTATGCTAACTAGCCGTTTTGATGTTATTGGAGTTGTCATAGAGTTGTTCTATAGCAATAGCGACAGTGTATTTGGAACAATTTTGCAATCTTAAATTAAGGTGTAAAATTGATTTTTTGGTACATACATATTATGCAATCGATATCAAGATGCGTAAAAATATGAACTTTACATATTTATGCAAATTAGCCGTTTTGATGTTATTGGAGTTGTCATAGAGTTGTTCTATAGCAATAGCGACAGTGTATTTGGAACAATTTTGCAATCTTAAATTAAGGTGTAAAATTGATTTTTTGGTACATACATATTATGCAATCGATATCAAGATGCGTAAAAATATGAACTTTACATATTTATGCAAATTAGCCGTTTTGATGCTATTGGAGTTGTCACAGAGTTGTTCTATAGCAATAGCGACAGTGTATTTGGAAAAATTTTACAATCTTAAATTAAGATGTAAAATTGATTTTTTGGTACATACATATTATGCAATCGATATCAAGATGCGTAAAAATATGAACTTTACATATTTATGCAAATTAGCCGTTTTGATTTTATTGGAGTTGTCATAGAGTTGTTCTATAGCAATAGCGACAGTGTATTTGGAAAAATTTTACAATCTTAAATTAAGATGTAAAATTGATTTTTTGGTACATACATATTATGCAATCGATATCAAGATGCGTAAAAATATGAACTTTACATATTTATGCAAATTAGCCGTTTTGATGCTATTGGAGTTGTCATAGAGTTGTTTTAGAGCAATAGCGACAGTGTATTTAAAAAAATTTTACAATCTTAAATTAAGATGTTGAATCGATTTTTTGATACATGCACATTAAGCAATCGATATCAAGATGCGTAAATATATGAACTTTACATATTTATGCAAATTAGCCGTTTTGATGCTATTGGAGTTGTCACAGAGTTGTTTTAGAGCAATAGCGACAGTGTATTTAAAAAAATTTTACAATCTTAAATTAAGATGTAGAATCGATTTTTTGATACATGCACATTAAGCAATCGATATCAAGATGCGTAAAAATATGAACTTTACATATTTATGCAAATTAGCCGTTTTGATGTTATTGGAGTTGTCATAGAGTTGCCCTATAGCAATAGCGACAGTGTATTTGGAACAATTTTACAATTTTATATTAAGGTGTAGAATCGATTTTTTAATACATACACATTAAGCAATCGATATCAAATTTCGTAAAAATATGAACTTTACATATTTCTGCCAATTAGCCGTTTTGATGTTATTGGAGTTGTCATAGAGTTGCCCTATAGCAATAGCGACAGTGTATTTGGAACAATTTTACAAACTTATATTAAGGTGTATAATCGATTTTTTAATACATACACATTAAGCAATCGATATCAAGATTGCGTAAAAATATGAACTTTACATATTTATGCAAATTAGCCGTTTTGATGTTATTGGAGTTGTCATAGAGTTGTCCTATAGCAATAGCGACAATGTATTTGGAGCAATTTAACAGTCTTATATTAAGGTGTAGAATCGATTTTTT
>NW_024396441.1:0-25876 GCF_016617805.1 Bactrocera tryoni | reverse complement strand
TATAGGACAACTCTATGACAACTCCAATAACATCAAAACGGCTAATTTACATAAATATGTAAAGTTCATATTCTTACGCATCTTGATATCGATTGCTTAATATGTACATATGTACCAAAAAATCAATTTTACATCTTAATTTAAGATTGTTGGAAAATTGTTCCAAATACACTGTCGCTATTGCTATAGAACAACTCTATGACAACTCCAATAACATCAAAACGGCTAGTTTGCATAAATATGTAAAGTTCATATTTTTACGCATCTTGATATCGATTGCATAATATGTATGTACCAAAAAATCAATTTCACACGTTAATTTAAGATTGCAAATTGTTCCAAATACACTGTCGTTATTGCTATAGAACAACACTGTGACAACTCCAATAGCGTCAAAACGGCTAATTTGCATAAATATGTAAAGTTCATATTTTTACGCAACTTGGATATCGATTGCTTAATGTGTATGTATCAAAAAATCAATTTTTCATCTTAATTTAAGATTGTAAAATTGTTCCAAATACACTGTCGCTATTGCTAACTCCAATTAAAATCAATATAAATCAAAATATGTAAAGTTCATATTTTTACGCATCTTGATATCGATTGCATAATATGTATGTACCAAAAAATCAATTTTACATCTTAATTTAAGATTGCAAAATTGTTCCAAATACACTGTCGCTATTGCTATAGGGCAACTCTATGACAACTCCAATAACATCAAAACGGCTAATTTGCATAAATATGTAAAGTTCATATTTTTACGCATCTTGATATCGATTGCATAATATGTATGTACCAAAAAATCAATTTTACATCTTAATTTAAGATTGCAAAATTGTTCCAAATACACTGTCGCTATTGCTATAGGGCAACTCTATGACAACTCCAATAACATCAAAACGGCTAATTTGCATAAATATGTAAAGTTCATATTTTTACGCATCTTGATATCGATTGCATAATATGTATGTACCAAAAAATCAATTTTACATCTTAATTTAAGATTGTAAAATTGTTCCAAATACACTGTCGCTATTGCTATAGGGCAACTCTATGACAACTCCCATAACTTCAAAAAGGGTAATTAGCATAAATATGTAAAGTTCATATTTTTACGCATCTTGATATCGATTACATAATATGTATGTACCAAAAAATCAATTTTACATCTTAATTTAAGATTGTAAAATTGTTCCAAATACACTGTCGCTATTGCTATAGGGCAACTCTATGACAACTCCCATAACTTCAAAAAGGGTAATTAGCATAAATATGTAAAGTTCATATTTTTACGCATCTTGATATCGATTACATAATATGTATGTACCAAAAAATCAATTTTACATCTTAATTTAAGATTGTAAAATTGTTCTAAATACACTGTCGCTATTGCTATAGGACAACTCTATGACAACTCCCGTAACTTCAAAACGGCTAATTTGCATAAATATGTAAAGTTCATATTTTTACGCATCTTGATATCGATTGCATAATATGTATGTACCAAAAAATCAATTTTACATCTTAATTTAAGATTGCAAAGTTGTTCCAAATACACTGTCGCTATTGCTATAGGGCAACTCTATGACAACTCCAATAACATCAAAACGGCTAATTTGCATAAATATGTAAAGTTCATATTTTTACGCATCTTGATATCGATTGCATAATATGTATGTACCAAAAAATCGATTCTACACCTTAATTTAAGATTGCAAAGTTGTTCCAAATACACTGTCGCTATTGCTATAGGGCAACTCTATGACAACTCCAATAACATCAAAACGGCTAATTTGCATAAATATGTAAAGTTCATATTTTTACGCATCTTGATATCGATTGCATAATATGTATGTACCAAAAAATCAATTTTACATCTTAATTTAAGATTGTAAAATTGTTCCAAATACACTGTCGCTATTGCTATAGGGCAACTCTATGACAACTCCAATAACATCAAAACGGCTAATTTGCATAAATATGTAAAGTTCATATTTTTACGCATCTTGATATCGATTGCTTAATGTGTATGTACCAAAAAATCAATTTTACACCTTAATTTAAGATTGCAAAGTTGTTCCAAATACACTGTCGCTATTGCTATAGAACAACTCTATGACAACTCCAATAACATCAAAACGGCTAATTTGCATAAATATGTAAAGTTCATATTTTTACGCATCTTGATATCGATTGCATAATATGTATGTACCAAAAAATCAATTTTACATCTTAATTTAAGATTGTAAAATTGTTCCAAAAACACTGTCGCTATTGCTATAGGGCAACTCTATGACAACTCCAATAACATCAAAACGGCTAATTTGCATAAATATGTAAAGTTCATATTTTTACGCATATTGATATCGATTGCTAAATGTGTATGTGTCAAAAAATCAATTTTACAACTTAATTTAAAATTGTAAAATTGTTCCAAAAACACTGTCGCTATTGCTATAGGGCAACTCTATGACAACTCCAATAACATCAAAGCGGCTAATTTGCATAAATATGTAAAGTTCATATTTTTACGCTTCTTGATATCGATTGCATAATGTGTATGCATCAAAAAAAATCAATTTACACCTTAATTCAGGATTGTTAAATTGTTTCAAATACATTGTCGCTATTGCTATAGGACAACTCTATGACAACTCCAATAACATCAAAGCGGCTAATTTGCATAAATATGTAAAGTTCATATTTTTACGCTACCTGATATCGATTGCTAAATGTGTATGTGTCAAAAAATCAATTTTACATCTTAATTTAAAATTGTAAAATTGTTCCAAATACACTGTCGCTATTGCTATAGGACAACTCTATGACAACTCCAATAAATTCAAAACGGCTAATTTGCATAAATATGTAAAGTTCATATTTTTACGCATCTTGACATCGATTGCATAATATGTATGTACCAAAAAATCAATTCTTCACCTTAATTGAGGATTGTTTAATTGTTCCAAATACATTGTCGCTATTGCTATAGGACAACTCTATGACAACTCCAATAACATCAAAACGGCTAATTTGCATAAATATGTAAAGTTCATATTTTTACGCATCTTGATATCGATTGCATAATATGTATGTACCAAAAAATCAATTTTACACCTTAATTTAAGATTGTTAAATTGTTCAAAATACACTGTCGCTATTGCTATAGAACAACTCTATGACAACTCCAATAACATCAAAACGGCTAGTTAGCATAAATATGTAAAGTTCATATTTTTACGCATCTTGATATCGATTGCATAATATGTATGTACCAAAAAATCAATTCTTCACCTTAATTGAGGATTGTTTAATTGTTCCAAATACATTGTCGCTATTGCTATAGAACAACTCTATGAAAGCTCCAATAACATCAAAACGGCTAATTAACAGAAATATGTAAAGTTCATATTTTTACACAACTTGATATCGATTGCTTAATGTGTATGCATCAAAAAAATCAATTCTACACCTTAATTTAGGATTGTAAAATTGTTCCAAATACACTGTCGCTATTGCTATAGAACAACTCTATGACAACTTCAATAACATCAAAACGGCTAGTTAGCATAAAGATGTAAAGTTCATATTTTTACGCATCTTGATATCGATTGCATAATATGAATGTACCAAAAAATCAAATTTACACCTTAATTTAAGATTGCGAAGTTTACACTGTCGCTATTGCTATAGAACAACTCTATGACAACTCCAATAACATCAAAACGGCTAATTTGCATAAATATGTAAAGTTCATATTTTTGCGCATCTTGATATCGATTGCATAATATGTGCATATGTACCAAAAAATCAATTCTACATCTTAATTTAAGATTGTAAAATTGTTCCAAATACACTGTCGCTATTGCTAAAGAACAACTCTATGACAACTCCAATAACATCAAAACGGCTAATTTGCATAAATATGTAAAGTTCATATTTTTACGCATCTTGATATCGATTGCATAATATGTATGTACCAAAAAATCAATTCTACATCTTAATTTAAGATTGTAAAATTGTTCCAAATACACTGTCGCTATTGCTAAAGAACAACTCTATGACAACTCCAATAACATCAAAACGGCTAATTTGCATAAATATGTAAAGTTCATATTTTTATGCATCTTGATATCGATTGCATAATATGTATGTACCAAAAACTCAATTTTACACCTTAATTTAAGATTGCAAAGTTGTTCCAAATACACTGTCGCTATTGCTATAGAACAACTCTATGACAACTCCAATAACATCAAAACGGCTAATTTGCATAAATATGTAAAGTTCATATTTTTATGCATCTTGATATCGATTGCATAATATGTATGTACCAAAAACTCAATTTTACACCTTAATTTAAGATTGCAAAGTTGTTCCAAATACACTGTCGCTATTGCTATAGGACAACTCTATGACAACTCCAATAACATCAAAACGGCTAATTTGCATAAATATGTAAAGTTCATATTTTTATGCATCTTGATATCGATTGCATAATATGTATGTACCAAAAACTCAATTTTACACCTTAATTTAAGATTGCAAAGTTGTTCCAAATACACTGTCGCTATTGCTATAGAACAACTCTATGACAACTCCAATAACATCAAAACGGCTAATTTGCATAAATATGTAAAGTTCATATTTTTACGCATCTTGATATCGATTGCATAATATGTATGTACCAAAAAATCAATTTTACATCTTAATTTAAGATTGTAAAATTGTTCCAAATACACTGTCGCTATTGCTATAGGGCAACTCTATGACAACTCCAATAACATCAAAACGGGTAATTAGCAAAAATATGTGAAGTTCATATTTTTACGCATCTTGATATCAATTGCTTAATGTGTATGTACTAAAAGATCGATTCTACACCTTAATATAAGACTGTGAAATTGCTCCAAATACACTGTCGCTATGGCTATACGACAACTCTATGACAACTCCAATAACATCAAAACGGGTAATTAGCATAAATATGTAAAGTTCATATTTTTACGCATCTTGATATCAATTGCTTAATGTGTATGTACTAAAAGATCGATTCTACACCTTAATTTGGGATTGTTAAATAGTTCCAAATACACTGTCGCTATTGCTATAGGACAACTCTATGACAACTCCAATAACATCAAAACGGCTAATTTGCATAAATATGTAAAGTTCATATTTTTACGCATCTTGATATCGATTGCATAATGTGTATGTATCAAAAAATCGATCCTACACCTTAATTTAAGATTGCAAAGTGTTTCCAAATACACTGTCGCTATTGCTATACGACAACTCTATGACAACTCCAATAACATCAAAACGGCGAGTTAGCATAAATATGTAAAGTTCATATTTTTACGCATCTTGATATCGATTGCTTAATGAGTATGTATCAAAAAATCGATTCTACACCTTAATTTAAGATTGTAAAATTGTTCCAAATACACTGTCGCTATTGCTATAGGGCAACTCTATGACAACTCCAATAACTTCAAAAAGGCTAATTTGCATAAATATGTAAAGTTCATATTTTTACGCATCTTGATATCGATTGCTTAATGAGTATGTATCAAAAAATCGATTCTACACCTTAATTTAAGATTGTAAAATTGTTCCAAATACACTGTCGCTATTGCTATAGGGCAACTCTATGACAACTCCAATAACTTCAAAAAGGCTAATTTGCATAAATATGTAAAGTTCATATTTTTACGCATCTTGATATCGATTGCTTAATGTGTATGTATCAAAAAATCGATTCTACACCTTAATATAAGATTGTGAAATTGCTCCAAATACACTGTCGCTATGGCTATACGACAACTCTATGACAACTCCAAAAACATCAAAACGGCTAATTAACAGAAATATGTAAATTTCATTTTTTACGCAACTTGATATCGATTGCTTAATGTGTATGTATCAAAAAATCAATTCTACACCTTAATTTAGGATTGTTAAATTGTTCCAAATACATTGTCGCTATTGCTATAGGACAACTCTATGACAACTCCAATAACATCAAAACGGCTAATTTGCATAAATATGTAAAGTTCATATTTTTACGCATCTTGATATCGATTGCATAATGTGTATGTACCAAAAAATCAATTTTACATCTTAATTTAAGATTGTAAAATTGTTCCAATTACACTGTCGCTATTGCTATAGAACAACTCTATGACAACTCCCATAACATCAAAACGGCAAATTTGCATAAATATGTAAAGTTCATATTTTTACGCATCTTGATATCGATTGCATAATATGTATGTACCAAAAAATCAATTCTACACCTTAATTTAAGATTGTTAAATTGTTCCAAATACACTGTCGCTATTGCTATAGAACAACTCTATGACAACTCCAATAACATCAAAACGGCTAATTTGCATAAATATGTAAAGTTCATATTTTTACGCATCTTGATATCGATTGCATAATATGTATGTACCAAAAAATCAATTCTACACCTTAATTTAGGATTGTTAAATTGTTCCAAATACATTGTCGCTATTGCTATAGGACAACTCTATGACAACTCCAATAACATCAAAACGGCTAATTTGCATAAATATGTAAAGTTCATATTTTTACGCATCTTGATATCGATTGCATAATGTGTATGTACCAAAAAATCAATTCTACACCTTAATTTCTAGGATTGCTAAATTGTTCCAAATACATTGTCACTATGCTATAGGACAACTCTATGACAACTCCAATAACATCAAAACGGCTAGTTAGCATAGAGTTGTTTTATAGCAATAGCGACAGTGTATTTGGAACAATTTTACAATCTTAAATTAAGATGTCAAATTGATTTTTTGGTACATACACATTAAGCAATCGATATCAAGATGCGTAAAAATATGAACTTTACATATTTATGCAAATTAGCCGTTTTGATGTTATTGGAGTTGTCACAGAGTTGTTCTATAGCAATAGCGACAGTGTATTTGGAACAATTTTGCAATCTTAAATTAAGATGTAAAATTGATTTTTTGATACATACACATTAAGCAATCGATATCAAGTTGCGTAAAAATATGAACTTTACGTATTTATGCTAACTAGCCGTTTTAATGTTATTTGAGTTGTCATAGAGTTGTTCTATAGCAATAGCGACAGTGTATTTGGAACAATTTTACAATCTTAAATTGAGGTGTAAAATTGATTTTTTGATACATACATATTATGCAATCGATATCAAGATGCGTACAAATATGAACTTTACATATTTATGCAAATTTGCCGTTTTGATGTTATTGGAGTTGTCATAGAGTTGTTCTATAGCAATAGCGACAGTGTATTTGGAACAATTTTGCAATCTTAAATTAAGATGTAAAATTGATTTTTTGATACATACACATTAAGCAATCGATATCAAGATGCGTAAAAATATGAACTTTACATATTTATGCAAATTACCCGTTTTGATTTTATTGGAGTTGTCATAGAGTTGTTCTATAGCTATAGCGACAGTGTATTTGGAACAATTTTGCAATTTAAATTAAGATGTAAAATTGATTTTTTGGTACATACACATTAAGCAATCGATATCAAGATGCGTAAAAATATGAACTTTACATATTTATGCAAATTAGCCGTTTTGATGTTATTTGAGTTGTCATAGAGTTGTTCTATAGCAATAGCGACAGTGTATTTGGAACAATTTTACAATCTTAAATTAAGGTGTAAAATTGATTTTTTGATACATACATATTATGCAATCGATATCAAGATGCGTACAAATATGAACTTTACATATTTATGCAAATTTGCCGTTTTGATGTTATTGGAGTTGTCATAGAGTTGTTCTATAGCAATAGCGACAGTGTATTTGGAACAATTTTGCAATCTTAAATTAAGATGTAAAATTGATTTTTTGGTACATACATATTATGCAATCGATATCAAGATGCGTAAAAATATGAACTTTACATATTTATGCAAATTAGCCGTTTTGATGTTATTGGAGTTGTCATAGAGTTGTTCTATAGCAATAGCGACAGTGTATTTGGAACAATTTTACAATCTTAAATTAAGATGTAAAATTGATTTTTTGATACATACACATTAAGCAATCGATATCAAGTTGCGTAAAAATATGAACTTTACATATTTATGCTAACTAGCCGCTTTGATGTTATTGGAGTTGTCATAGAGTTGTTCTATAGGAATAGCGACAGTGTATTTGGAACACCTTTGCAATCCTCAATTAAGGTGTAAAATTGATTTTTTGGTACATACATATTATGCAATCGATATCAAGATGCGTAAAAATATGAACTTTACATATTTATGCAAATTAGCCGTTTTGATGTTATTGGAGTTGTCATAGAGTTGTTCTATAGCAATAGCGACAGTGTATTTGGAACAATTTTACAATCTTAAATTAAGATGTAAAATTGATTTTTTGGTACATACACATTAAGCAATCGATATCAAGATGCGTAAAAATATGAACTTTACATATTTATGCTAATTACCCTTTTTGAAGTTATGGGAGTTGTCATAGAGTTGCCCTATAGCAATAGCGACAGTGTATTTGGAACAATTTTACAATCTTAAATTAAGATGTAAAATTGATTTTTTGATACATACACATTAAGCAATCGATACCAAGATGCGTAAAAATATGAACTTTACATATTTATGCTAATTACCCTTTTTGAAGTTATGGGAGTTGTCATAGAGTTGCCCTATAGCAATAGCGACAGTGTATTTGGAACAATTTTACAATCTTAAATTAAGATGTAAAATTGATTTTTTGATACATACACATTAAGCAATCGATACCAAGATGCGTAAAAATATGAACTTTACATATTTATGCAAATTAGCCGTTTTGATGTTATTGGAGTTGTCACAAAGTTGTTCTATAGCAATAGCGACAGTGTAGTTGAAACAACTTTGCAATCTTAAATTAAGGTGTAGAATCGATTTTTTGATACATACACATTAAGCAATCGATACCAAGATGCGTAAAAATATGAACTTTACATATTTATGCAAATTAGCCGTTTTGATGTTATTGGAGTTGTCATAGAGTTGTTCTATAGCAATAGCGACAGTGTATTTGGAACAACTTTGCAATCTTAAATTAAGGTGTAGAATCGATTTTTTGGTACATACATATTATGCAATCGATATCAAGATGCGTAAAAATATGAACTTTACATATTTAGGCACATTAGCCGTTTTGATTTTAATTGGAGTTGTCATAGAGTTGTTCTAGAGCAATAGCGACAGTGTATTTGGAACAATTTTGCAATCTTAAATTAAGATGTAAAATTGATTTTTTGGTACATACATATTATGCAATCGATATCAAGATGCGTAAAAATATGAACTTTACATATTTAGGCACATTAGCCGTTTTGATTTTAATTGGAGTTGTCATAGAGTTGTTCTATAGCAATAGCGACAGTGTATTTGGAACAATTTTACAATCTTAAATTAAGATGTAAAATTGATTTTTTGATACATACACATTAAGCAATCGATATCAAGTTGCGTAAAAATATGAACTATACATATTTAGGCACATTAGCCGTTTTGATTTTAATTGGAGTTGTCATAGAGTTGTTCTATAGCAATAGCGACAGTGTATTTGGAACAATTTTACAATCTTAAATTAAGATGTAAAATTAATTTTTTGATACATACACATTAAGCAATCGATATCAAGTTGCGTAAAAATATGAACTTTACCTATTTCTGTTAATTAGCCGTTTTGATGTTATTGGAGTTGTCATAGAGTTGTTCTATAGCAATAGCGACAGTGTATTTGGAACAATTTTACAATCTTAAATTAAGATGTAAAATTGATTTTTTGATACATACATATTATGCAATCGATATCAAGATGCGTAAAAATATGAACTTTACATATTTATGCAAATTAGCCGTTTTGATGTTATTGGAGTTGTCATAGAGTTGTTCTATAGCAATAGCGACAGTGTATTTGGAACAATTTTGCAATCTTAAATTAAGATGTAAAATTGATTTTTTGATACATACATATTATGCAATCGATATCAAGATGCGTAAAAATATGAACTTTACATATTTATGCAAATTAGCCGTTTTGATGTTATTGGAGTTGTCATAGAGTTGTTCTATAGCAATAGCGACAGTGTATTTGGAACAACTTTGCAATCTTAAATTAAGGTGTAAAATTGATTTTTTGATACATACATATTATGCAATCGATATCAAGATGCGTAAAAATATGAACTTTACATATTTATGCAAATTAGCCGTTTTGATGTTATTGGAGTTGTCATAGAGATTTTCTATAGCAATAGCGACAGTGTATTTGGAACAATTTTACAATCTTAAATAAAGATGTAAAATTGATTTTTTGGTACATACATATTATGCAATCGATATCAAGATGCGTAAAAATATGAACTTTACATATTTATGCAAATTAGCCGTTTTGATGTTATTGGAGTTGTCATAGAGTTGTCCTATAGCAATAGCGACAGTGTATTTGGAACAATTTTACAATCTTAAATTAAGATGTAAAATTGATTTTTTGATACATACACATTAAGCAATCGATATCAAGATGCGTAAAAATATGAACTTTACATATTTATGCAAATTAGCCGTTTTGATGTTATTGGAGTTGTCATAGAGTTGTCCTATAGCAATAGCGACAGTGTATTTGGAACAATTTTACAATCTTAAATTAAGATGTAAAATTGATTTTTTGATACATACACATTAAGCAATCGATATCAAGATGCGTAAAAATATGAACTTTACATATTTATGCAAATTAGCCGTTTTGATGTTATTGGAGTTGTCATAGAGTTGTTCTATAGCAATAGCGACAGTGTATTTGGAACAATTTTACAATCTTAAATAAAGATGTAAAATTGATTTTTTGGTACATACATATTATGCAATCGATATCAAGATGCGTAAAAATATGAACTTTACATATTTATGCAAATTAGCCGTTTTGATGTTATTGGAGTTGTCATAGAGTTGTCCTATAGCAATAGCGACAGTGTATTTGGAACAATTTTAAAATCTTAAATTAAGATGTAAAATTGATTTTTTGGTACATACATATTATGCAATCGATATCAAGATGCGTAAAAATATGAACTTTACATATTTATGCAAATTAGCCGTTTTGATGTTATTGGAGTTGTCATAGAGTTGTTCTATAGCAATAGCGACAGTGTATTTGTAACAACTTTGCAATCTTAAATTAAGACGTAAAATTGATTTTTTGATACATACATATTATGCAATCGATATCAAGTTTCGTAAAAATATGAACTTTACATATTTATGCAAATTAGCCGTTTTGATGTTATTGGAGTTGTCATAGAGTTGTTCTATAGCAATAGCGACAGTGTATTTGGAACAACTTTGCAATCTTAAATTAAGGTGTAAAATTGATTTTTTGATACATACATATTATGCAATCGATATCAAGTTTCGTAAAAATATGAACTTTACATATTTATGCAAATTAGCCGTTTTGATGTTATTGGAGTTGTCATAGAGTTGTCCTATAGCAATAGCGACAATGTATTTGGAACAATTTAACAATCTTAAATTAAGGTGTAAAATTGATTTTTTGATACATACACATTAAGCAATCGATATCAAGTTGCGTAAAAATATGAACTTTACATATTTATGCTAACTAGCTGCTTTGATGTTATAGCTTTCATAGAGTTGTCGTATAGCCATAACGACAGTGTCTTTGGAGCAATTTCACAATCTTAAGTTAAGGAGTAGAATCGATTTTTCGATACATACACATTAAGCAATCGATATCAAGTTGCGTAAAAATATGAACTTTACATATTTATGCTAACTAGCCGTTTTGATGTTATTGGAGTTGTCATAGAGTTGTTCTATAGCAATAGCGACAGTGTATTTGGAACAACTTTGCAATCTTAAATTAAGGTGTAAAATTGATTTTTTGATACATACATATTATGCAATCGATATCAAGTTGCGTAAAAATATGAACTTTACATATTTATGCTAACTCGCCGTTTTGATGTTATTGGAGTTGTCATAGAGTTGTTCTATAGCAATAGCGACAGTGTATTTGGAACAATTTTACAATCTTAAATTAAGATGTAAAATTGATTTTTTGGTACATACATATTATGCAATCGATATCAAGATGCGTAAAAATATGAACTTTACATATTTATGCTAACTCGCCGTTTTGATGTTATTGGAGTTGTCATAGAGTTGTTCTATAGCAATAGCGACAGTGTATTTGGAACAATTTTACAATCTTAAATTAAGATGTAAAATTGATTTTTTGGTACATACATATTATGCAATCGATATCAAGATGCGTAAAAATATGAACTTTACATATTTATGCAAATTAGCCGTTTTGATGTTATTGGAGTTGTCATAGAGTTGTTCTATAGCAATAGCGACAGTGTATTTGGAACAATTTTACAATCTTAAATTAAGATGTAAAATTGATTTTTTGGTACACACATATGATTGCAATCGATATCAAGATGCGTAAAAATATGAACTTTACATATTTATGCAAATTAGCCGTTTTGATGTTATTGGAGTTGTCATAGAGTTGTTCTATAGCAATAGCGACAGTGTATTTGGAACAATTTTACAATCTTAAATTAAGATGTAAAATTGATTTTTTGGTACATACATATTATGCAATCGATATCAAGATGCGTAAAAATATGAACTTTACATATTTATGCAAATTAGCCGTTTTGATGTTATTGGAGTTGTCATAGAGTTGTTCTATAGCAATAGCGACAGTGTATTTGGAACAATTTTACAATCTTAAATTAAGATGTAAAATTGATTTTTTGGTACACACATATGATTGCAATCGATATCAAGATGCGTAAAAATATGAACTTTACATATTTATGCAAATTAGCCGTTTTGATGTTATTGGAGTTGTCATAGAGTTGTTCTATAGCAATAGCGACAATGTATTTGGAACAATTTAACAATCCTAAATTAAGGTGTAAAATTGATTTTTTGGTACATACATATTATGCAATCGATATCAAGATGCGTAAAAATATGAACTTTACATATTTATGCAAATTAGCCGTTTTGATGTTATTGGAGTTGTCATAGAGTTGTTCTATAGCAATAGCGACAGTGTATTTGGAACAATTTTACAATCTTAAATTAAGGTGTAAAATTGATTTTTTGGTACATACATATTATGCAATCGATATCAGGTAGCGTCAAAATATGAACTTTACATATTTATGCAAATTAGCCGTTTTTATGTTATTGGAGTTGTCATAGAGTTGTTCTATAGCAATAGCGACAGTGTATTTGGAACAACTTTGCAATCTTATATTAAGGTGTAGAATTGATTTTTTGGTACATACATATTATGCAATCGATATCAAGATGCGTAAAAATATGAACTTTACATATTTATGCAAATTAGCCGTTTTGATGTTTTTGGAGTTGTTCTATAGCAATAGCGACAGTGTATTTGGAACAATTTTGTAATCTTAAATTAAGATGTAATATTGATTTTTTGGTACATACATATTATGCAATCGATATCAGGTAGCGTAAAAATATGAACTTTACATATTTATGCAAATTAGCCGTTTTGATGTTATTGGAGTTATCATAGAGTTGTTCTATAGCAATAGCGACAGTGTATTTGGAACAATTTTACAATCTTAAATTAAGATGTAAAATTGATTTTTTGGTACATACATATTATGCAATCGATATCAGGTAGCGTAAAAATATGAACTTTACATATTTATGCAAATTAGCCGTTTTGATGTTATTGGAGTTGTCATAGAGTTGTTCTATAGCAATAGCGACAGTGTATTTGGAACATTTTTACAATCTTAAATTAAGATGTAAAATTGATTTTTGGTACATACATATTATGCTATCGATATCAAGATGCGTAAAAATATGAACTTTACATATTTATGCAAATTAGCCGTTTTGATGCTATTGGAGTTGTCCCAGAGTTGTTCTATAGCAATAGCGACAGTGTATTTGGAACAACTTTGCAATCTTAAATTAAGGTGTAAAATTGATTTTTTGGTACATACATATTATGCAATCGATATCAGGTAGCGTAAAAATATGAACTTTACATATTTATGCAAATTAGCCGTTTTGATGCTATTGGAGTGTTCACAGAATTGTTCTATAGCAATAGCGACAGTGTATTTGGAACAATTTTGCAATCTTAAATTAAGATGTAAAATTGATTTTTTGGTACACACAAATTATGAAATCGATATCAGGTAGCGTAAAAATATGAACTTTACATATTTATGCAAATTAGCCGTTTTGATGTTATTGGAGTTGTCATAGAGTTGTTCTATAGCAATAGCGACAGTGTATTTGGAACAATTTTACAATCTTAAATTAAGATGTAAAATTGATTTTTTGGTACATACATATTATGCAATCGATATCAAGATGCGTAAAAATATGAACTTTACATATTTATGCAAATTAGCCGTTTTGATGTTATTGGAGTTGTCATAGAGTTGTTCTATAGCAATAGCGACAGTGTATTTGGAACAATTTTACAATCTTAAATTAAGATGTAAAATTGATTTTTTGGTACATACATATTATGCAATCGATATCAAGATGCGTAAAAATATGAATTTTACATATTTATGCAAATTAGCCGTTTTGATGTTATTGGAGTTGTCATAGAGTTGTTCTATAGCAATAGCGACAGTGTATTTGGAACAACTTTGCAATCTTAAATTAAGATGTAAAATTGATTTTTTGGTACATACATATTATGCAATCGATATCAAGATGCGTAAAAATATGAACTTTACATATTTATGCAAATTAGCCGTTTTGATGTTATTGGAGTTGTCATAGAGTTGTTCTATAGCAATAGCGACAGTGTATTTGGAACAATTTTACAATCTTAAATTAAGATGTAAAATTGATTTTTTGGTACATACATATTATGCAATCGATATCAATATGCGTACAAATATGAACTTTACATATTTATGCAAATTAGCCGTTTTGATGTTATTGGAGTTGTCATAGAGTTGTTCTATAGCAATAGCGACAGTGTATTTGGAACAATTTTACAATCTTAAATTAAGATGTAAAATTGATTTTTTGGTACATACATATTATGCAATCGATATCAATATGCGTACAAATATGAACTTTACATATTTATGCAAATTAGCCGTTTTGATGTTATTGGAGTTGTCATAGAGTTGTTCTATAGCAATAGCGACAGTGTATTTGGAACAATTTTACCATCTTAAATTAAGATGTAAAATTGATTTTTTTATACATACATATTATGCAATCGATATCAAGATGCGTAAAAATATGAACTTTACATATTTATGCAAATTAGTCGTTTTGATGTTATTGAAGTTGTCATAGAGTTGTTCTATAGCAATAGCGACAGTGTATTTGGAACAACTTTGCAATCTTAAATTAAGATGTACAATTGATTTTTTGGTACATACATATTATCCAATCGATATCAAAGTGCGTCAAAATATGAACTTTACATATTTATGCAAATTAGTCGTTTTGATGTTATTGAAGTTGTCATAGAGTTGTTCTATAGCAATAGCGACAGTGTATTTGGAACAACTTTGCAATCTTAAATTAAGATGTACAATCGATTTTTTGACACATGAACAAATTAGCCGTTTTGATGTTATTGGAGTTGTCATACAGTTGTTCTATAGCAATAGCGGCAGTGTATTTGGAACAATTTTACAATCTTAAATTAAGATGTAAAATTGATTTTTCGGTACATACATATTATGCAATCGATATCAAGATGCGTAAAAATATGAACTTCACATATTTTTGCTAATTACTCGTTTTGATGTTATTGGAGTTGTCATAGAGTTGTTCTATAGCAATAGCGACAGTGTATTTGGAACAATTTTGCAATCTTAAATTAAGATGTAAAATTGATTTTTCGTACATACATATTATGCAATCGATATCAAGATGCGTAAAAATATGAACTTTACATATTTATGCAAATTAGCCGTTTTGATGTTATTGGAGTTGTCATAGAGTTGTTCTATAGCAATAGCGACAGTGTATTTGGAACAATTTTACAATCTTAAATTAAGATGTAAAATTGATTTTTTGTACATACATATTATGCAATCGATATCAAGATGCGTAAAAATATGAACTTTACATATTTATGCAAATTAGCCGTTTTGATGTTATTGGAGTTGTCATAGAGTTGTTCTATAGCAATAGCGACAGTGTATTTGGACCAATTTTACAATCTTAAATTAAGATGTAAAATTGATTTTTGGTACATACATATTAGCAATCGATATCAAGATGCGTAAAAAATATGAACTTTACATATTTATGCAAATTAGATGTTTTAATGTTATTGGAGTTGTCACAGAGTTGTCCTATAGCAATAGCGACAATGTATTTGGAACAACTTAGCAATCTTAAATTAAGGTGTAAAATTGATTTTTTGGTACATACATATTATGCAATCGATATCAAGATGCGTAAAAATATGAACTTTACATATTTATGCAAATTAGCCGTTTTGATGTTATTGGAGTTGTCATAGAGTTGTTCTATAGCAATAGCGACAGTGTATTTGGAACAATTTTACAATCTTAAATTAAGATGTAAAATTGATTTTTTGTACATACATATTATGCAATCGATATCAAGATGCGTAAAAATATGAACTTTACATATTTATGCAAATTAGCCGTTTTGATGTTATTGGAGTTGTCATAGAGTTGTTCTATAGCAATAGCGACAGTGTATTTGGAACAATTTTACAATCTTAAATTAAGATGTAAAATTGATTTTTTGGTACATACATATTATGCAATCGATATCAAGATGCGTAAAAATATGAACTTTACATATTTATGCAAATTAACCGTTTTGATTTTAATTGGAGTTGTCATAGAGTTGTTCTATAGCAATAGCGACAGTGTATTTGGAACAATTTTACAAACTTTAATTAAGATGTAAAATTGATTTTTTGGTACATACATATTATGCAATCGATATCAAGATGCGTAAAAATATGAACTTTACATATTTATGCAAATTAACCGTTTTGATTTTAATTGGAGTTGTCATAGAGTTGTTCTATAGCAATAGCGACAGTGTATTTGGAACAATTTTACAATCTTAAATTAAGATGTAAAATTGATTTTTTGGTACATACATATTATGCAATCGATATCAAGATGCGTAAAAATATGAACTTTACATATTTAGGCACATTAGCCGTTTTGATTTTAATTGGAGTTGTCATAGAGTTGTTCTATAGCAATAGCGACAGTGTATTTGGAACAATTTTACAATCTTAAATTAAGATGTAAAATTGATTTTTTGGTACACACATATGATTGCAATCGATATCAAGATGCGTAAAAATATGAACTTTACATATTTAGGCAAATTAGCCGTTTTGATTTTAATTGGAGTTGTCATAGAGTTGTTCTATAGCAATAGCGACAGTATATTTGGAACAATTTTACAATCTTAAATTAAGATGTAAAATTGATTTTTTGGTACATACATATTATGCAATCGATATCAAGATGCGTAAAAATATGAACTTTACATATTTATGCAAATTAGCCGTTTTGATTTTATTGGAGTTGTCATAGAGTTGTTCTATAGCAATAGCGACAGTGTATTTGGAACAATTTTACAATCTTAAATTAAGATGTAAAATTGATTTTTTGGTACATACATATTATGCAATCGATATCAAGATGCGTAAAAATATGAACTTTACATATTTATGCAAATTAGCCGTTTTGATTTTATTGGAGTTGTCATAGAGTTGTTCTATAGCTATAGCGACAGTGTATTTGGAACAATTTTACAATCTTAAATTAAGATGTAAAATTGATTTTCTGGTACATACATATTATGCAATCGATATCAAGATGCGTAAAAATATGAACTTTACATATTTATGCAAATTAGCCGTTTTGATGCTATTGGAGTTGTCACAGAGTTGTTCTATAGCAATAGCGACAGTGTATTTGGAACAATTTTACAATCTTAAATTAAGATGTAAAATTGATTTTTCGTACATACATATTATGCAATCAATATCAAGATGCGTAAAAATATGAACTTTACATATTTATGCAAATTAGCCGTTTTGATGTTATTGGAGTTGTCATAGAGTTGTTCTATAGCTATAGCGACAGTGTATTTGGAACAATTTTACAATCTTAAATTAAGATGTAAAATTGATTTTTTGGTACATACATATTATGCAATCGATATCAAGATGCGTAAAAATATGAACTTTACATATTTATGCAAATTAGCCGTTTTGATTTTATTGGAGTTGTCATAGAGTTGTTCTATAGCTATAGCGACAGTGTATTTGGAACAATTTTACAATCTTAAATTAAGATGTAAAATTGATTTTCTGGTACATACATATTATGCAATCGATACCAAGATGCGTAAAAATATGAACTTTACATATTTATGCAAATTAGCCGTTTTGATGTTATTGGAGTTGTCATAGAGTTGTTCTATAGCAATAGCGACAGTGTATTTGGAACAATTTTACAATCTTAAATTAAGATGTAAAATTGATTTTCTGGTACATACATATTATGCAATCGATACCAAGATGCGTAAAAATATGAACTTTACATATTTATGCAAATTAGCCGTTTTGATGTTATTGGAGTTGTCATAGAGTTGTTCTATAGCAATAGCGACAGTGTATTTGGAACAATTTTACAATCTTAAATTAAGATGTAATATTGATTTTCTGGTACATACATATTATGTAATCGATATCAAAATGCGTAAAAATATGAACTTTACATATTTAGGCACATTAGCCGTTTTGATTTTAATTGGAGTTGTCATAGAATTGCCCAATAGCAATAGCGACAGTGTATTTGGAACAATTTTGCAATCTTAAGTTAAGATGCAAAATTGATTTTCTGGTACACACATATTATGCAATCGATATCAAGATGCGTAAAAATATGAGCTTTACATATTTATGCAAATGATGTTATTGGAGTTGTCATAGAGTTCTTCTATAGCAACAGCGACAGTGTATTTGGAACAATTTTACAATCTTAAATTAAGATGTAAAATTGATTTTTTGGTACATACATATTATGCAATCGATATCAAGATGCGTAAAAATATGAACTTTACATATTTATGCAAATTAGCCGTTTTGATGTTATTGGAGTTGTCATAGAGTTGTTCTATAGCAATAGCGACAGTGTATTTGGAACAATTTTGCAATCTTAAATTAAGATGTAAAATTGATTTTTCGGTACATACATATTATGCAATCGATATCAAGATGCGTAAAAATATGAACTTTACATATTTATGCAAATTTGCCGTTTTGATATTATTGGAGTTGTCATAGAGTTCTTCTATAGCAACAGCGACAGTGTATTTGGAACAATTTTACAATCTTAAATTAAGATGCAAAATTGATTTTTTGTTACATACATATTATGCAATCGATATCAAGATGCGTAAAAATATGAACTTTACATATTTATGCAAATTAGCCGTTTTGATGTTATTGGAGTTGTCATAGAGTTGTTCTATAGCAACAGCGACAGTGTATTTGGAACAATTTTACAATCTTAAATTAAGATGTAAAATTGATTTTTTGGTACATACATATTATGCAATCGATATCAAGATGCGTAAAAATATGAACTTTACATATTTATGCAAATTAGCCGTTTTGATGTTATTGGAGTTGTCATAGAGTTGTTCTATAGCAATAGCGACAGTGTATTTGGAACAATTTTACAATCTTAAATTAAGATGTAAAATTGATTTTTTGGTCCATACATATTATGCAATCGATATCAAGAAACGTAAAAATATGAACTTTATATATTTATGCTAATTAAACTTTTTGAAGTTATGGGAGTTGTCATAGAGTTGTTCTATAGCAATAGCGACAGTGTATTTGGAACAATTTTGCAATCTTAAATTAAGAAGTAAAATTGATTTTTTGGTACATACATATTATGCAATCGATATCAAGATGCGTAAAAATATGAACTTTACATATTTAAGCTAATTACCCTTTTTGAAGTTATGGGAGTTGTCATAGAGTTGTTCTATAGCAATAGCGACAGTGTATTTGGAACAACTTTGCAATCTTAAATTAAGGTGTAGAATCGATTTTTTGATACATACATATTATGCAATCGATATCAAGATGCGTAAAAATATGAACTTTACATATTTATGCTAATTACCCTTTTTTAAGTTATTGGAGTTGTCATAGAGTTGTTCTATAGCAATAGCGACAGTGTATTTGGAACAATTTTACAATCTTAAATTAAGAAGTAAAATTGATTTTTTGGTACATACATATTATGCAATCGATATCAAGATGCGTAAAAATATGAACTTTACATATTTAAGCTAATTACCCTTTTTGAAGTTATGGGAGTTTTCATAGAGTTGTTCTATAGCAATAGCGACAGTGTATTTGGAACAATTTTACAATCTTAAATTAAGATGTAAAATTGATTTTTTGATACATACACATTAAGCAATCGATATCAAGTTGCGTAAAAATATGAACTTTACATATTTATGCTAATTAGCCTTTTTGAAGTTATGGGAGTTGTCATAGAGTTGTTCTATAGCAATAGCGACAGTGTATTTGGAACAATTTTACAATCTTAAATTAAGATGTAAAATTGATTTTTTGGTACATACATATTATGCAATCGATATCAAGATGCGTAAAAATATGAACTTTACATATTTATGCAAATTAGCCGTTTTGATGTTATTGGAGTTGTCATAGAGTTGTTCTATAGCAATAGCGACAGTGCATTTGGAACAATTTTACAATATTAAATTAAGATGTAAAATTGATTTTTTGATACATACACATTAAGCAATCGATATCAAGATGCGTAAAAATATGAACTTTACATATTTATGCAAATTAGCCGTTTTGATGTTATTGGAGTTGTCATAGAGTTGTTCTATAGCAATAGCGACAGTGTATTTGGAACAATTTGCAATCTTAAATTAAGGTGTAGAATAGATTTTTTGATACATACACATTAAGCAATCGATATCAAGTTGCGTAAAAATATGAACTTTACATATTTATGATAACTCGCCGTTTTGATGTGATTGGAGTTGTCATAGAGTTGTTCTATAGCAATAGCGACAGTGTATTTGGAACAATTTACCAATCTTAAATTAAGATGTAAAATTGATTTTTTGGTACATACATATTATGCAATCGATATCAAGATACGTAAAAATATTAACTTTACATATTTATGCAAATTAGCCGTTTTGATGTTATTGGAGTTGTCATAGAGTTGTCATAGAGTTGTCCTATAGCAATAGCGACAATGTATTTGGAACAATTTAACAATCCTAAATTAAGGTGTAGAATTGATTTTTTGATACATACACATTAAGCAATCGATATCAAGTTGCGTAAAAATATGAACTTTACATATTTATGCAAATTAGCCGTTTTGATGTTATTGGAGTTGTCATAGAGTTGTTCTATAGCAATAGCGACAGTGTATTTGGAACAACTTTGCAATCTTAAATTAAGGTGTAAAATTGATTTTTTAGTACATACATATTATGCAATCGATATCAAGATGCGTAAAAATATGAACTTTACATATTTATGCAAATTAGCCGTTTTGATGTTATTGGAGTTGTCATAGAGTTGTTCTATAGCAATAGCGACAGTGTATTTGGAACAATTTTACAATCTTAAATTAAGATGTAAAATTGATTTTTTGGTACATACATATTATGCAATCGATATCAAGATGCGTAAAAATATGAACTTTACATATTTATGCAAATTAGCCGTTTTGATGTTATTGGAGTTGTCATAGAGTTGTTCTATAGCAATAGCGACAGTGTATTTGGAACAATTTTACAATCTTAAATTAAGATGTAAAATTGATTTTTGGTACATACATATTATGCAATCGATATCAAGATGCGTAAAAATATGAACTTTACATATTTATGCAAATTAGCCGTTTTGATGTTATTGGAGTTGTCATAGAGTTGTTCTATAGCAATAGCGACAGTGTATTTGGAACAACTTTGCAATCTTAAATTAAGGTGTAAAATTGATTTTTTAGTACATACATATTATGCAATCGATATCAAGATGCGTAAAAATATGAACTTTACATATTTATGCAAATTAGCCGTTTTGATGTTATTGGAGTTGTCATAGAGTTGTTCTATAGCAATAGCGACAGTGTATTTGGAACAATTTCACAATTTTATATTAAGGTGTAGAATCGATTTTTTGTACATACATATTATGCAATCGATATCAAGATGCGTAAAAATATGAACTTTACATATTTATGCAAATTAGCCGTTTTGATGTTATTGGAGTTGTCATAGAGTTGTTCTATAGCAATAGCGACAGTGTATTTGGAACAATTTTGCAATATTAAATTAAGGTGTAGAATCGATTTTTTGATACATACACACTAAGCAATCGATATCAAGTTGCGTAAAAATATGAACTTTACATATTTATGCTAACTCGCCGTTTTGATGTTATTGGAGTTGTCATAGAGTTGTCCTATAGCAATAGCGACAGTGTATTTGGAACAATTTTACAATCTTAAATTAAGATGTAAAATTGATTTTTTGGTACATATATATTATGCAATCGATATCAAGATGCGTAAAAATATGAACTTTACATATTTATGCAAATTAACCGTTTTGATGTTATTGGAGTTGTCATAGAGTTGTTCTATAGCAATAGCGACAGTGTATTTGGAACAATTTTACAATCTTAAATTAAGATGTAAAATTGATTTTTTGGTACATATATATTATGCAATCGATATCAAGATGCGTAAAAATATGAACTTTACATATTTATGCAAATTAGCCGTTTTGATGTTATTGGAGTTGTCATAGAGTTGTTCTATAGCAATAGCGACAGTGTATTTGGAACAATTTTGCAATATTAAATTAAGATGTAAAATTGATTTTTTGTACATACATATTATGCAATCGATATCAAGATGCGTAAAAATATGAACTTTACATATTTATGCAAATTAGCCGTTTTGATGTTATTGGAGTTGTCATAGCGTTGTTCTATAGCAATAGCGACAGTGTATTTGGAACAATTTTACAATCTTAAATTAAGACGTAAAATTGATTTTTTGTACATACATATTATGCAATCGATATCAAGATGCGTAAAAATATGAACTTTACATATTTATGCAAATTAGCCGTTTTGATGTTATTGGAGTTGTCATAGAGTTGTTCTATAGCAATAGCGACAGTGTATTTGGAACAATTTTACAATCTTAAATTAAGACGTAAAATTGATTTTTTGGTACATACATATTATGCAATCGATATCAAGATGCGTAAAAATATGAACTTTACATATTTATGCAAATTAGCCGTTTTGATGTTATTGGAGTTGTCATAGAGTTGTTCTATAGCAATAGCGACAGTGTATTTGGAACAATTTTGCAATATTAAATTAAGATGTAAAATTGATTTTTTGGTACATACATATTATGCAATCGATATCAAGATGCGTAAAAATATGAACTTTACATATTTATGCAAATTAGCCGTTTTGATGTTATTGGAGTTGTCATAGAGTTGTTCTATAGCAATAGCGACAGTGTATTTGGAACAATTTTACAATCTTAAATTAAGATGTAAAATTGATTTTTTGGTACATACACATTAAGCAATCGATATCAAGATGCGTAAAAATATGAACTTTACATATTTATGCAAATTAGCCGTTTTGATGTTATTGGAGTTGTCATAGAGTTGTTCTATAACAATAGCGACAGTGTATTTGGAACAATTTTACAATCTTAAATTAAGATGTAAAATTGATTTTTTGGTACATACATATTATGCAATCGATATCAAGATGCGTAAAAATATGAACTTTACATATTTATGCAAATTAGCCGTTTTGATGTTATGGGAGTTGTCATAGAGTTGTCCTATAGCAATAGCGACAGTGTATTTGGAACAATTTTACAAACTTTAATTAAGATGTAAAATTGATTTTTTGGTACATACATATTATGCAATCGATATCAAGATGCGTAAAAACATGAACCTTACATAATTAGGCACATTAGCCGTTTTGATGTTATTGGAGTTGTCACAAAGTTGTTCTATAGCAATAGCGACAGTGTATTTGGAACAATTTTACAATCTTAAATTAAGATGTAAAATTGATTTTTTGGTACATACATATTATGCAATCGATATCAAGATGCGTAAAAATATGAACTTTACATATTTAGGCACATTAGCCGTTTTGATGTTATTGGAGTTGTCACAAAGTTGTTCTATAGCAATAGCGACAGTTTATTTGAAACCATTTTACAATCTTAAATTAAGATGTAAAATTGATTTTTGGTACATACATATTATGCAATCGATATCAAGATGCGTAAAAATATGAACTTTACATATTTATGCAAATAAGCCGTTTTGATGTGATTGGAGTTGTCACAGAGTTGTTCTATATCAATAGCGACACTGTATTTGGTACACCTTTGCAATCTTAAATTAAGGTGTAAAATTGATTTTTTGGTACATACATATTATGCAATCGATATCAAGATGCGTAAAAATATGAACTTTACATATTTATGCAAATAAGCCGTTTTGATGTGATTGGAGTTGTCACAGAGTTGTTCTATATCAATAGCGACACTGTATTTGGTACACCTTTGCAATCTTAAATTAAGGTGTAAAATTGATTTTTTGGTACATACATATTATGCAATCGATATCAAGATGCGTAAAAATATGAACTTTACATATTTATGCAAATAAGCCGTTTTGATGTTATTGGAGTTGTCATAGAGTTGTCCTATAGCAATAGCGACAATGTATTTGGAACAATTTAACAAACCTAAATTAAGGTGTAGAATTGATTTTTTAGTACATACATACACATTAAGCAATCGATATCAAGATGCGTAAAAATATGAACTTTACATATTTATGCAAATTAGCCGTTTTGATGTTATTGGAGTTGTCACAGAGTTGTTCTATAGCAATAGCGACAGTGTATTTAGAACAACTTTGCAATCTTATATTAAGGTGTAAAATTGTTTTTTTGGTACATACATATTATGCAATCGATATCAAGATGCGTAAAAATATGAACTTTACATATTTATGCAAATTAGCCGTTTTGATGTTATTGGAGTTGTCATAGAGTTGTTCTATAGCAATAGCGACAGTGTATTTGGAACAACTTTGCAATCTTAAATTAAGATGTAAAATTGATTTTTTGGTACATACATATTATGCAATCGATATCAAGATGCGTAAAAATATGAACTTTACATATTTATGCAAATTAGCCGTTTTGATGTTATTGGAGTTGTCACAGAGTTGTTCTATAGCAATAGCGACAGTGTATTTGGAACAACTTTGCAATCTTAAATTAAGGTGTAAAATTGAGTTTTTGGTACATACATATTAAGCAATCGATATCAAGTTTCGTAAAAATATGAACTTTACATATTTCTGTCAATTAGCCGTTTTGATGCTATTGGAGTTGTCACAGAGTGGTTCTATAGCAATAGCGACAGTGTATTTAGAACAACTTTGCAATCTTAAATTAAGATGTAAAATTGATTTTTTTTTTGGTACATACATATTATGCAATCGATATCAAGATGCGTAAAAATATGAACTTTACATATTTATGCAAATTAGCCGTTTTGATGTTATTGGAGTTGTCATAGAGTTGTTCTATAGCAATAGCGACAGTGTATTTGGAACAATTTTACAATCTTAAATTAAG
>NW_024396440.1:0-17446 GCF_016617805.1 Bactrocera tryoni | reverse complement strand
TTGACGAATTATACCATCTTTCAACCAACTGGAAATCTGTTCATCTATAACACGTTGGTCAGCATATGAAACTCTACGAGGGGCTTGATATACGGGGATATCATTTGACAAAACAATTTTCATTTCTAAAGGAGATTGGAAGTTTTTAACTGGAGAATATTGGTTGACCATTGCGGTTACAAGTGCATTTTTCTCCACAGATAAATGAGACAAATTTAAATCAATGTCAGACTTTTCAACAGCTAAGACATTTTGAAGACAAAGCGAAGTGAATTCCTTAAATAGAATACTATCCTCTTCATTTAAAACTTCCTCTTTCATTATATTTTGCTCATCATTTGTTTTTGCCTTTTCCTTAAACCTCGCCGTACCTTCTGAAACCTCTAAGTCTGCTACTTTCAAAATATCATTTCCTAAAACGGCCTGGTAACGCAAATCATTACTCCTGACTATGTGAAACGTTGCTTCTACTTTGAGACTATCAATCTTTATTTCTCTAGTTATGCTGCCTATTGTAGTTATTTCAGTATCTTTGATTCCTATTAATCTTCTTTTCACCCCACTTAGTTGTGGATAATTTAACTTTGCAAACGTATCATATCTTAGTAAACTCAAATCAGCTCCCGTGTCAACCATAGCGTTAACACTGATGTCGCCTATCAAAATTTGTTTATAAATTAAACCGCTATCTATGTACCATGGTACATCGGACATGTTGTTGAAAGAATTATTCTCTACCTTTATGTGTTTCCCAGCACCTTCTTTACACTCAAAACTCCTGTGGCCTATTTTCCCGCATTTGAAACACTTAAACTGTTTGTCTGTATTACCACAATCTTTTGCGAGATGTGTGGTAGCTGAGCATTTGTAACATTTTTTTACGTTGTTATTGTTTTGAGAAGTTGAACTTTTTGTTGAATTTTGTGCATAACTTGGCTTGTTTAAAGACTGCCGTGAACCATGCACCTTTTCGTAAATTTTAAGGTTTTCTTTCAAATATTTAATGGTTTTTGGCTGATACAATATTGTTTTGTTGGCTTTTTAGTCAGGAATTCCCTCTATAAAATATCCTATCAAACTAGCATCATCTAAGTTAATGGGTTTGGCTATCTCCATCACAGTATATAAGTACTCTTTAAACGATTCATTATACTTTTTACGTCGATTCTGTAACATTTTGTGAATGTTCAGCGAAGACAATTTTATACCAAATTCATCTGTAATAGCTGATTTTAAAGAATTCCAATCTTTAATACCTGATTGACTGCGTACGAAAAGTTTTGCGGCTCCTTTTAGCAATTGTTTAGCATATATATACTTTTGTAGCTCATTCCACCCTAATGTAATGGCATTATCTTCAAACTCTTGAACCCAATCATTAAAATTTAATGCGTCTGTCCCGGTAAACGAAGGTAAACTGTCTTGAATGTCTCTGAGCGTGAAGTTGCTACTGATTGCAACAGCTCGTTGTGTAACTGCTTCCTCATACGCGGATTCCACCTCACTATCTTCTTCATCGCTCTGTATGAGATTATGATGTCTTAGAAGTCTGTCTCTAAGTACAATTTTCCGTCCTTGAATACTTAACCCAACTCTTCTTAGATGTTCCTTCAATGTCTCCACTGTCATACCTAAAATCGTTTGTACGTCCATGGTCTTACAATATTTTACAGTTATGAATATTATCAATATTAAAAATTAGGTATAATGTAATTAAACGTATATAAAGTATATTAATATAACTTATACCTGCTATATAAAGTAAGTATTTAAAAATGAATTAATATTTCATACAAAAAAAGAAGTAAATGTAGGTGTACTTCAATTTTACAATATATATAGTATTATGTAATATTTTTGTTAACAATTGAAGTATCTGTAACAAAAATGCTTTGAAAAAATTGATTTTCGGCTTAAACGTTACTTATAATAATTAATTGCAATTTTTTTATTCATTACTTATTCGCATTTTCGTTTACATTTATAACTCAGTTTTAGATTCTTTAATAAATTATTATTATTTTTGTTTTGTTTTGCTTTCTGTATTATATGTTTAATGTAGTTACTTTACTTCTTCAAATTAATTTACTTATATTTTTTTCTCACTTAGTTAGTTATAAATTTTCTTACGATGTTGTGTTTTGTTTGGTATAGGCTACTATTACTGTTCCTTTTTTTATACTCTCGCAACAATGTTGCTAAGGAGAGTATTATAGTTTTGTTCACATAACGGTTGTTTGTAAGTCCTAAAACTAAAAGAGTCAGATATAGGGTTATGTATACCAAAGTGATCAGGATGACGAGTAGAGTCGAAATCCGGATGTCTGTCTGTCCGTCCGTCCGTCTGTCCGTCCGTCCGTGCAAGCTGTAACTTGAGTAAAAATTGAGATATCATGATGAAACTTGGTACACGTATTCCTTGGCTCCATAAGAAGGTTAAGTTCGAAGACGGGCAAAATCGGCCAACTGCCACGCCCACAAAATGGCGGAAACCGAAAACCTATAAAGTGTCATAACTAAGCCATAAATAAAGATATCAAAATGAAATTTAGCACAAGGGATCGCATTAGGAAGGGGCATATTTGGAAGTAACTCTTTTGGAAAAGTGGGCGTGGCCCCGCCCCCTACTAAGTTTTTTGTACGTATCTCGGAAACTACTATAGCTATGCCAACCAAACTCTACAGAGTCGTTTTCTTTAGGCATTTCCATATACAGTTCAAAAATGGAAGAAATCGGATATTAACCACGCCCACCTCCCATACAAAGGCTATGTTGAAAATCACTAAAAGTGCGTTAGCGGACTAACAAAAAACGTCAGAAACACTAAATTTTACGGAAGAAATTGCAGAAGGAAGCTACACCCAGGCTTTTTTGAAAAATTGAAAATGGGCGTGGCCTCGCCCACTTATGGACCAAAAACCATATCTCAGGAACTACTCTACCGATTTCAATGAAATTCGGTATATAATATTTTCTTAACACCCTGATGGCATGTACGAAATATAGGTGAAATCGGTTCACAACCACGCCTTCTTCCAACATAACGCTATTTTGAATTCCATCTGATACCTTCTCTGTATAATATATAGTACATTAGGAACCAATGATGTTAGCGGAATAAAACTTTACACAAATACGGTATATGAAAAATATGTAAATGACGTATAATGAAATCTCGATTATCACTTTATCATGCGAAAGTATAAAATGTTTGGTGACACCCGAACTTAGCCCTTCCTTACTTGCTTAATCATTAGCTTTATTATTACTGAATTTTTAAGTCAATAACTACTCTTGTTACCTCTCTTTCTTGCTTCTTCTATTTGAATGTTGATTGTAGTGCTTGATTCTGTTTCTTAACACCTTTGTTATGATGACTTATAGTTGGCACGCACTTCTTATTGTTCGCTGATTTGGCTTCTCTGCAGGTACTGCTTCACCTTATATTTCGTTATACTTCTCTTCTGTTGCAGAATATAGCTTAATGGTCATAAGTTTCTGGCACTTCTCATTCACCGATAGCGTAACTCTTTGAACTTCGTTCTGCTGACTGTGTCTTACCTCTTCTACACTTCAACGACAATACTGCTTCTCTGCTTGTACTGCTTCACTTCTGTTGCAGAATATAGCTTAATGGCTTTTACTGCTCTTCACTCGCGTCGTAAGTTTGTGGCACTTCTCGTTCATCGATAAAGTAATCTTTGAACTTCGTTCTGCTGACTGTGTCTTACCTCTTCTACACTTCAACGACAATACTGCTTCTCTGCTTGTACTGCTTCACTTCTGTTGCAGAATATAGCTTAATGGCTTTTACTGCTCTTCACTCGCGTCGTAAGTTTGTGGCACTTCTCGTTCATCGATAAAGTAATCTTTGAACTTCGTTCTACCGATCGTATCTCGGGTTTTCAAATTCTAAATGTAACGTACAATTCAAAAAATTTCCATGTTTTCATAACCAATCCTTCGCTTGATTCACACCAGAATACGCACAATTATATCCAAGTTTTAACCCTTTTTTCATTTAAATATTCACCGAGAAATGTTTTTCAATGTTTTTAATGCCACCAGAACATATTATAAGTATTTAAGTTTTTCGAATACGTATAAATATATTCACCAGTCACACTCAACACACTTCGAGTTGCTATTTATTTATAAAAACGAAATTTGCTTAAACGTAGCATAAATATATACAAATATCTTCACTTTTAACTACACTCAACTTATTTGGCTCAAATGTTCATTCGCGGTTGAGTCCCCAAAATTTGTAGGAAATAAGTAGACACTGATTTAGTTGTATCTTTCTTTAATCACATTCAAAAAGCAACTGTCCAGTTTATGCGTTGTCGAGTACGCGTCTAGCATATTCGTCAAGTTGGGGTTGACTATGGCTACTATAGCATTGTTGCATTCTTTCGTATTTATGTAGTTTAAGTTATAAATGTAAGTAATAGATGTTTAGTTAGAAATTTAAGTAAATAATAGAATATTTATGTATATTAATATTAATATGTCTGTCCGCTTCGAGTTGTCCGTCCGTGTACATCTCCTACACATATTAACCGCTTGCCCTATAACTGCAAAAATTAGACATGAGATTTTTAATTCGGCCGATCCATTCCAGCTTCTGAATGAGCCCACCGCTAAAAATGTGAATATGATTTATAATTTTCTTAAGGAAACAGATCTACTTCACCGAATATAAAGATTTATAGCTACTCTAATTAACTCACTAACCCTACTTCCTAAGTACTAATCTATCCTTTCACCTCTGTTTTAATATTACATTAAACATACATATGTATGTAGCATAACAGACAGCCGAAGGCCTCTGCTGCTGCTAGATATTTATTTGTAGAATATAAAGTATTGTACAAATAATTTTTAAAAATAAAAACAAATAAAAACAAGTAAGGAAGGGCTAAGTTCGGGTGTCACCGAACATTTTATACTCACGCATGATAAAGTGATAATCGAGATTTCATTATACGTCATTTACATATTTTTCAAATACCGTATTTTTGTAAAGTTTTATTCCGCTATCATCATTGGTTCCTAATGTACTATATATTATACAGAGAAGGCATCAGATGGAATTCAAAAATAGCGTTATATTGGAAGAAGGCGTGGTTGAAAACCGATTTCACCCATATTTCGTACATGTCATCATCAGGGTGTTAAGAAAAATATTATATACCGAATTTCATTGAAATCAGTCTAGTAGTTCCTGAGATATGGTTTTGGTCCATAAGTGGGCGAGGCCACGCCCACTTTCAATTTTTTTTCAAAAAAGCCTGGGTGTGCAGCTTCGCTCTTCTGCAATTTCTTCCGTGAAATTTAGTGTTTCTGACGTTTTTTGTTAGTCCGCTAACGCACTTTTAGTGATTTTCAACATAACCTTTGTATGGGAGGTGGGCGTGGTTAATATTCGATTTCTTCCATTTTTGAACTGTATATGGAAATGCCTGAAGAAAACGACTCTGTAGAGTTAAGGTTGACATAGCTATAGTAGTTTCCGAGATACGTACAAAAAAACTTAGTAGGGGCGGGGCCACGCCCACTTTTCCAAAAATTACGTCCAAATATGCCTCCCTAATGCGATCTTTTGTGCCAAATTTCACTTTAATATCTTGATTTATGGCTTAGTTATTACACTTTATAGGTTTTCGGTTTCCGCCATTTTGTGGGCGTGGCAGTTGGCCGATTTTGCCCATCTTCGAACTTAACCTTCTTATGGAGCCAAGGAATACGTGTAGCAAGTTTCATGACGATATCTCAATTTTTACTCAAGTTACAGCTTGCACGGATGGACGGACAGACGGACGGACGGACGGACAGAAGGACGGACAGACGGACGGACAGACAGACATCCGGATTTCGACTCTGCTCGTCACCCTGATCACTTTGGTATATATAACCCCATATCTGACTCTTTTAGTTTTAGGACTTACAAACAACCGTTATGTGAACAAAACTATAATACTCTCGTTAGCAACATTGTTGCGAGAGTATAATAAAATAAAAGATTTTCTTGCATATACACATTAAGAAATCCATATCGATTTGCTTAAATCATTAGCTTCACATACTAAAGTTAATTAACCCTCATCATCTTGCTCAAGTTGGCATAACGCCAAAACGACAGAGCATTGGGAAAAATTACAGAATTTTACATTTAGGTATAAAACCGATTTTCTTGCATATACACATTTTAAAAAACCACAACGAATTGCTTCAAATCATTAGCTTCACATAATAAAGTAAACTTAGCCTTATCATCTTACTCAAGTATACATAAAGCCATAACGGCAGTGCATTTGGGAAAAGTCCACAATTTTACATTTAGGTATAAAACCGATTTTCTTGCATATACACATTTAGAAATACATATCAAGTTGTTTCAAATCATTAGCTTCACATATTAAAGTTAATTAACCCTCATCATCTTACTCAAGTTGACAAAAAGCCAAAACGACAGAGCATTGGGAAAAATTACAGAATTTTACATTTAGGTATAAAACCGATTTTCTTGCAGATACACATTTGGCAATCTATGTCGAATGGCTTCAAATCATTAGCTTCACATATTAAAGTTAATTAACCTTCTTCAACTTACAGAAGTTGGCATAAAGCCATAACGGCAGTGCATTTGGAAAAAATTCCATAATTTTACATTTAGGTATAAAACCGATTTTCTTGCATATACACATTTAGAAATACATATCAAGTTGCTTCAAATCATTAGCTTCACATATTAAAGTTAATTAACCTTCTTCAACTTACAGAAGTTGGCATAAAGCCATAACGGCAGTGCATTTGGAAAAAATTCCATAATTTTACATTTAGGTATAAAACCGATTTTCTTGCATATACACATTTAGGAATACATATGAAGTTGTTTCAAATCATTAGCGTAACACATTAAAGTTAATTAACTTTCTTCAACTTACAGAAGTTGGCGTAAACCGGCAGAGCATTGGGAAAAATTACAGAAATTTAAATTTAGGTCTGGAAACGATTTTCTTGCATATACATAAGTGACAAGACCGGTTGTTTATAAGTTTATAATGTTCTGTATTTCCCTTGCTTCGGAGCAAGGGCAGCCGTAAAGGATGAGTGAGTAAATACAACTGAACTTTTTAAAACTATTGCAGCGGCGACTACGCCTAAATACCTGTCTGAATAAATTGCACACGCGCGAATTACGATATAATAAAACTCTGGTTTACCGTACTGAGCGGCTTGCCGTCCAGTTTATTAATCATAATTTTTATTCTTTACAAAAATCTTATTTCCTAAATTTAGCTGAAGCCTTTGTGCTGACTTGACATTCCTCAGCATCAACGACCCGGCATATCTTATATATGTACATATGTATGTAGTTGAATCTGAAGATTCAACTTACATTTCAGAGAAATAAAAATATTTAAAAAATACTTGTCTTTTTTTGTGTGTCGACGAGTTTGACAGTGGTGGAGTCGTTTGACGACGCAACTCCCCCAGCGTTACTGTTTGAACTCTCATGAGTTCTTGTATTTACAATTTTTATTTTTGTTGTTTTTTTCTTTAATATTATTACTAGGATTGCTACTACTACCATTACAATGATTATCAATGATATATTAATACCATATAATACATTTTTATGGTATTTTAATTCTGCAATTTCTTTTATGTTTTCTATATTTTTTATTGCAATATCATTGAATGTTAATTTTGGTGTGTAACTTTGGTTTAATTTTTCGGCAGTGTATATAATTGTATGAATATATTCCGTTTTATTATCTTTAAATTCTTGTTTTAAAATTTCCATTTTACAATTTACAAATTTGATTATATAGTTATTTTTTAATACAATTTTTCTGTCATCGCAGTTTTGTTTTATTACATCATTTTTTGCATTTCTTATTAATATTGTGTCATCGCTTATTTCTTGTATTGATGTTTTTTGTTATTATATTTAAATTCGCAAGTATTTGAAAATATGCAGCTTTTACTCAATTTTAATTTTTAAATGCTTTATTTTCTACATAATCAAAATAGTTTTCGCCAATTTTATAACGAATTTTTCTTTTTCAATAATTTGTAATTTATTTCTATTTGGCATTGGGGTTATTAATTGAATCTTAGTTTGAAAAAATGTTCTTGGTATCTGAATTGCAAATATTATTGTATCGTTTCTGTATACTACTACTCCTACTTTTGATAATTTTAGTTTGTAAAAATCAATCTCGTATTTTTCAATTTCTTCCCTAGTTAACATACTTGGATGTACCATATTGTATTTAGCCGCCGCTATATTATTTTGTATTTCTTGAACTTTACTTTCTATGAATTTTAGTTTATTCATTTCACCATTATACAAAATTTTACTTTCAATTCTATTTTCCTCTTTGTTTATTATATTTAAAGTTTCTATTATTTGTTTCCTATCTGATTCAATAGTTCCTTTTAATAAGTTTAGTGATCTATTTAAATGTTCATTAATTACTATTTGTTTATTTAAATTTACAATGGCATTATAGCCATTTTCTTCAATAATTTTTAAATGGTTCAAAATGTCTTGTCTGTCATCATCATCCATGACTCCAAACATCCATTTATATGCTATTCCTCCTATATTTATCAAGCCTCTTTTATTTCTCTTTTTGATATTCGGTGTTATTGATGTGATTTTTGCTTTTATATTTTTTATTTCATCAAACAAAATTTATTTATTTTCAATATTTAGTTTTTCAATATTTTCTTTAACCTGATCAACTATGTCTGCTATCTTGTTCGGATTTATAGTATGTATAACTGTACTTATTTCGTTAACTATTTCTATGTCCGCTGTTTGTATAATTGTATACCCCGCATCTTCTATTATTGGTGTAATTTGTAAAAGTGCTGTCACCAATGATATGATTATTGTTAAAAAAATAATTATTATCGTCATCTGTAAAAGTAAAAATGTATAACCGTTTTAGGTTTTGATTTAAAAAAACTTAAATTGGATTTTAGTCGCCTCTTACGACAGGCATCTCTTACCATGGGTATATTCTAGAAAGACCCCTTACCCACTGGGGTAAAAAAAAATCATGTATATATATGTAGAAAAAAAAAATTAAATGTTATTATCTCCATTAAATGCCCTTAGACTGAATGAATCGTCATCATCCTCATTTGGATTTTCTATGTTTGCTAATTTCATTGGTCTTTTTATATTTGCCGGATGGACGTTTTGTAAGGGAAATATTCTGAAATATGGTTGATCCTTATGCCGTACTCTTTTGTAGTTTTTAATTGGTCCTGTTTGTCTGTTTTCTATATATTCTTCTCTGTTTTGATTTAATTTGGCTATTGTTTTCTGTTTTACTGTATTTATTCTATCTTGAAATATGGATGGACAAATGTTTTCTTTGGCGTCCCTTAGAGAACATTTGATAGTTGAGTGGTACCTATCGTTATAGTTGCATATAACAGTTTGTATCCTCATTTCTGTTGAAAGACTAGAGTCCTCAATTCCTGTTAGTTTTTCCAACAAGGTTGAGTGCAGTCTCTCAATGTCTGCATTTCCTGTATGGCTATTTGGTTTTGTGTGATGGACTTCTACATTTTCGGCATTTAAATATTGTATTAATTGTTCTGCTCTAAACTCATTATCCATAATAATTTTTTTAGGTTTACCGAATTTCGCAAAATGTTCCATAATTATTGTCTTTTTAGCTCTCCAGTTTCTGTCTGTTATTCTGTAAGCCGCTGCGAATTTTGTTAATTTGTCAATTACTGTTACAAATGATTGCTTATTGAAATGAAATATATCTACATGAAGTATCTCATTTTTATTGGTTGGAGTTTCAGATAGGTGAAATTTAGGTTTAATGGGTTTCCTATCGTATTTGATTTGTTGGTATTTTTGGCAATTATTTATTATCAATTGTATTTCTTCTTTGAATTTTGGAAAATATATTTTATCTTTTAATGTATTATAGGTTTCATTTATGCCACTATGCATAGATTCTTTTGTATGGTATAGTGATATTTGCTTATGTAGTTCTTCTTCTTCTTCTATTTCTGATTGCTCTTTTATGTGCATTTTATAAATTTTAAACTTCTATCTTGAGCAAACATTTCAATAAGTAGTTTTTGTATTTTTTATGGTAATCTGCTTCAGATACTTCTGAAAATATTCCTACAATTCCCGTTTCCTTTTATATATTTTTTTAATGTTTCCTTGTTCTCTTCTTTTTCATCCATTGGGTTTATTTCAATTATTTTTCTTCCATGGAGTCTTTGCATTTGCTGTTTGTGTCTATATGTTAATATAATTTGAATTTTATATTTATTAACAATTTCTTCTTTAATTGGAAAGTGTTCAAACAGTTCTTCATCTGCTGAATGAATTGTTTCCGACAATTCTAAGTTTGATTCATTGTCGTTACCTTCTTTTATTTTTGGTGAGTTTTCAATTCGACTCAAGAAATCAGCTACAACATTATTTTTTCCATTTAAATATTCTATTTCAAAGTTGTATTCTTGCAATTTCAATAACCATCTCTGATGGCGTTGAGAAAATTCTTTTCCTTTATATTTATTAACAAGATATTTGATCGGACAGTGATCCGTTATTATTTTAAATTTATTGCCATTTATATATGGTCGAAAATATGTAATAGAGAAAATTACCGCTAAAAATTCTTTGTCTGTCGTTGAATATTTTTGCTCATGATTGTTTAGAGTTCTTGAAATATAGCATACTGGTTGGCCTTGCTGTGAAAGCACTGCTCCAATAGCATAGTCACTAGCATCAGTTGTGATACTGAATTCTTTGTCGTACTCTGGGAATTTGAGAGTTGGGTGAGATGAAATGAGTGCTTTTAAATTTTCAAAGCTTTCAATATATTGTGGATCTTTAGAGTTTATTTTATTGCCCTTTTTCAAATATTTTATCATGGGGTAAGCTATTTTAGAATAATCTTTTATGAATTGCAAACTTGCTCTTGCATAGTTTTCATATAGAATGGAAGATTCACACAATTTTTCAAAATTATTGTCACTTTTTCGATATTGAAATGCTTTAATAATTTTTCGATTTCCTTTTTCTCATTTGATTTTAAATGATCAAGGTTGATGTTCTTTACTTCACTTATATCTAATGAATAAACTTGCTCTTGCATAGTTTTCATATAGAATGGAAGATTCACACCATTTTTCAAAATATATAAAAAAAATATCAATGGTTTTAACGTTTTTTAAAAAAAGGAATCATTACCTATTAACAAATCATATGGTTTATTAAAAATTACCGTAAAGTTCTACAAATTTCGAGCTACATAGATACAATTCCAAGGAATTTTTTTTTCAATTGAGGTGTCTTATTTAAAATTTCATAAATATTTAAGATACATACAATATTTTATTAATTTTTATTGAAGTCAGCACTTTTGCCACCTTCGCTCACTTAAATAACGATTATTTCCAGTAGCATTAAGGATTTCGGATTGCACTTAACCCTCTCGTTCGAAAAGCAATAGGTGTGTTCGACCAGCTTCTATCCGTCTATTAATGAAATTATCACATTCACACTCGAATATGGCATTTCGTTGCCATAAACTTAATTCTTCCGTATTCATTTGAAAATTTGTTTCAGGTAGAGGTGCAAACAAAAAATCCATAATTTATTTCATATATTATACGCAATTTTATATTTTAAAGGAATTTTAACAAATTAACTTCTGTACCTAATGCTGCTTTTTGTTTTTCTTTTCTCGTTTGTTCGTTTCTTTTTCTAATGGTATTGTTTTTGAATTGATTGAAACATTTAGTGAGTATAATTTCTGCGTTGACTTTTTTTTTGTTTTTTTTTTTTTACAAAGAAAGTAATGGCTTCAAATAAAACTACTACTTAAATTACTAAATTATTAGTTGAATATTATTTTACCTTGCTGTTGGTGCTGCTGTTGCTGTTGTTTTGTTGTTACTGTTACTGGCGTCGTTGTTGTTGTTAATGTTGTTGCTGTTTTTTTGCTGCCGTTGTTACTGTTATTGTTGTTACTTTTGTCAATGTTGTTGTTGTTGTTGCTGATGTTGCTTTTGTTAATGTTGTTGTTGCTTTTGTTAATGTTGTTGTTGTTGCTTTCGTTAATGTTGTTGTTGCTGCTGATGTTGCATTTTATTTTTTTTTGCAACTTTCATTTATTTAGCAAAGTTTATTAATAATTTATTTTCAATTTATTTATTTAGCGTATTTTTTATAGTTTAATTGACTTCATAATATTTCATTTATTTAGTAAATGTTTGAGAATACTTTTGCTTTCAACGCACTAAAATTGTTACGATGTATAGTAGAAAAATGGGGAACACCGAATTACCGACTGCGCCAATTACGATATAATAAAACTCCGGTTTACCGTACTGAGCGGCTTGCCGTCCAGTTTATTAATCATAATTTTATTCTTTACAAAAATCTTATTTCCTAAATTTACCTGAAGCCGTTGTGCTGACTTGACATTCCTCAGCATCAACGACCCGGCATATCTTATATATGTACATATGTATGTAGTTGAATCTGAAGATTCAACTTACATTTCAGAGAAATAAAAATATTTAAAAAATACTTGTCCTTTTTTTGTGTGTCGACGAGTTTGACAGTGGTGGAGTCGTTTGACGACGCAACTCGCGTGACTTGCCAGGGAGGTAGCAGCGATAGGTGTTTTTTGTTTTCACGCGCAACTCGTTGAGCGCGTCTTTAGCAATATCGTTGGCAGTGGAGTACCTGGCTTCTGTAGTTTGAAAAATAATTTTCGCACACTCAGCTCCAGACGCATCGTCAGCGATTTCGGTGGAATTGAAATGTTGTCCGGAAGCGTGTTGTTGCTCTTGTTCTTTTGTTGTTGGCTACTATGGTGTGTTAACTACTCCCCCGCTAGAAGAGGGGACGTCCACGGATCCCTTAAGAACGCTGTTCAATATTGCAATATTAGCACTGCGCTTCCGTACTTTGTAGATTATGTAGGCTGATATGCAAACAATAAAAAATGCTATTGTTAAGGTGTAGGCTATAAGCCACTGAGACCACTGTGCTTCGACAAGCCCCCTCAACGATGCAATGTGTCGCAGATTTTTTTGGTTAATGTTGTGCAGGTAAGGAAGTGACAAGAGTGTGGTGTGATTTGTCAGGTTCACAAATTGAGCGGGTGCGGCCTCGGGATGCGCGCGCACAATCTTCCTCCAGTGTGTGTACGTAGTGCCATTGATGGTAGCATTCTCTGTGAACTTTATCATGAATGTCCCATTCAAAATTACTGGCGGGGAGTTTCCCTCGCGAACTTCAACCAATTTATCATTTATAATAATTAAACCGTCGTCAATTTCTTCCACCGCTTCGATATGATCAGCTGTAATAGTCTGGCAGGACGCTAAGCGCTGGCTTAACAAATTCATCACGCAAGAGCTATTTATGTTTGACATTTGACAAAATATTGTTGATAAAGAATTTTTACAATTCGCTAGTTGTTGATATGTATTGTTGCATTTAGATACTACACTGGTCTCTATCATAATTGACTTAAAATTTTTTACAACTGGCTCAATCCTAATTTTCTTACAATTTTGTTCTACCATTGGGTATTTAATTACGAAATATATGTTATTATAATTTTGCAAAATTTTTAATTTTGAGACTGTTAGTAAATCGCTTATTGTAATACCTGTAGAGTGCTCGTTAGTTAGTAAATTTTTAACCTCATCACTATTTAACAATATTGGGTTAATCAGTTGTATCTTACCCAAAGTGACGGAATAAAGAGCTGATTCTATTTCGTCTATTAACGCTCTGTTTCTTGCTGATATCAAGTCAAAAAGATGTCCAGTGTCAATCCCATGCTGTTTGGTCGAGCTAATCAATTTGTTTACGGTGTCGGTTAACTGGTTTATCTTAACTTGGAGCTGGCTATTAATGTAAATCTGTTGCTCGTTTGCTTCAGGGATTCTGCCCGCGTTTAAAGTTGGTTAAAGTCATCGAAATCGGGAGCTCCAGCCACGTATTTGAGAGCGGTGCCAAGAAAGTTTATGCTACGGGATTGTCGTTGATGAATTCTTAATGAATCTATTAATCGTAATATGCGGTCTATGTCCAGTTGAACGGTTTTCCTGACCTGGCTTACAGTGGAATTTAAGTGAAAATTCCTCCACGAAAGCCCTCCATCGCTTTAGCTTAGCGTTCGGATTCTTGTCCGAAATCGAGAAGGTGAGGGGTTGATGATCCGTATAAATGTTAATGTTATTCGCACCATAAAGGTAATTTCTAAGTTTCTGAAGACCCCAAACGATTGCGAGGAGTTCTCGCTCATTGGTTGCATAATGTTTCTCTGCCTGAGATAAGGTTCGCGATATCATAGTAATAGGTCTGCCTCCCTGTGAAAGCACCGCGCCTAAGGCATGAGAAGACGCATCTGTGGTTAAATCAAAGGGTTTATCGTAGTCTGGGTAGAGAAGAAGGATATCCTCTGAGGAAAAAATATTTTAAATTCTCTGGAAAGCTTTATGGGCTTCATCATCAAATACAATTTCTATTTTTTTAGAAACATTTGCGCCAATTGTTCCATTTTGACCCCCTAAATATTTTGTTAGGGGTTTAGCAATCTGCGCGTAGTCTTTAATGAAGCGCCGATAATAACCGGACAACCCTAGGAATGAGCGCAAAGCGCGCAGCGTTTTCGGAACTTCGTAGTTCACAATGTCCTGCACTTTCTCTTTTGATGTTCGAATGCCATCTTTGGAAACAACAAGTCCAAGAAATTCAACCTCAGTTTTAAAGAACTGAGTTTTTTCCAAGGATACCCTCATATTGGCCGAGTACAATTTTTCAAGAATCCGGCTCACATCTTGCAGGTGTGTTTCGTAGTCACCGGAAAATATAATTATGTCGTCCATATAGACGTGACAGCTCCTACCGATTTCGTCTCTGAGGACGTCATCGATGGCGCGCTGGAAAATGCTGGGGCTCGTATTTTCCGTTGTTTACGGAGAATGCGGTTTTTTCTCTATTTTTCTCCGCCAGCGTGATTTTGTGGAAACCGGATTTTAAATCTATAATGGTGAAAAGTGATGATTTTCCCAGGTTGGCCAGAATGACCGAAGTATCGGGAATGGGGTATCTATCGCTGATGGTTTTCGCATTTAGTTTTTTGAAATCTATTACCTATAATTTTACATTTAGGTATAAAACCGATTTTCTTGCATGTACACATTTAGAAATCCATATCAAGTTGCTTCAAATTATTGAATTCACATATTAAAATTAATTAACCTTCGTCATCTTACTGAAGTTGGCATAAAGCTATAACAGAAGTGCATTTGGAAAAATTCCACAATTTTACGTTTAGGTATAAAACCGATTTTCCTGCATTTAAACATTTAGCAATCCATATCGAGTTGATTCAAATCATTAACGTCACATATTAAAGTTAATTAACCTTCGTCATCTTACTGAAGTTGGCATAAAGCCAAAACGGCAGTGCATTTGGAAAATTCCAGAATTTTACATTTAGGTATAAAACCGATTTTCTTGCATATAAACATTTAGCAATCCATATCGAGTTGATTCAAATCATTAGCTTCACATATTAAAGTTAATTAACCTTCACCATCTTACTCAAGTTGGCATAAAGCCAAAACGGCAGTGCATTTGGAAAAATTCCAGAATTTTACATTTAGGTATAAAACCGATTTTCTTGCATATACACATTTAGAAATACATATCAAGTTGCTTCAAATCATTAGCTTCACATATTAAAGTTAATTAACCTTCTTCATCTTACAGAAGTTGGCATAAAGCCAAAACGGCAGTGCATTGGGAAAAATTACAGAATTTTACATTTAGGTATAAAACCGATTTTCTTGCATATACACATTTAGAAATCCACATCAAATTGCTTCAAATCATTAGCTTCACATATTAAAGTTAATTAACCCTCATCATCTTACTCAAGTTGACATAAAGCCATAACGGCAGTGCATTTGGAAAAAAATTCCATAATTTTACATTTAGGTATAAAACCGATTTTCTTGCATATACACATTTAGAAATCCACAACGAATTGCTTCAAATCATTAGCTTCACATATTAAAGTTAATTAACCTTCATCATCTTACTGAAGTTGGCATAAAGCCAAAACGGCAGTGCATTTGGAAAAATTACAGAATTTTACATTTAGGTATAAAACCGATTTTCTTGCATATACACATTTAGAAATCCACAACGAATTGCTTCAAATCATTAGCTTCACATATTAAAGTTAATTAACCCTCATCATCTTACTCAAGTTGACATAAAGCCATAACGGCAGTGCATTTGGAAAAAAATCCATAATTTTACATTTAGGTATAAAACCGATTTTCTTGCATATACACATTTAGAAATCCACAACGAATTGCTTCAAATCATTAGCTTCACATATTAAAGTTAATTAACCCTCATCATCTTACTCAAGTTGACATAAAGCCATAACGGCAGTGCATTTGGAAAAAAAATCCATAATTTTACATTTAGGTATAAAACCGATTTTCTTGCATATAAACATTTAGAAATCCATATCAAGTTGCTTCAAATCATTAGCTTCACATATTAAAGTTAATTAACCCTCATCATCTTACCCAAGTTGACATAAAGCCATAACGGCAGTGCATTTGGAAAAAAAATCCATAATTTTACATTTAGGTATAAAACCGATTTTCTTGCATATACACATCTAGAAATCCATATCAAGTTGCTTCAAATCATTTGCTTAACATATTAAAGTTAATTAACCCTCATCATCTTACCCAAGTTGACATAAAGCCATAACGGCAGTGCATTTGGAAAAAAAATCCATAATTTTACATTTAGGTATAAAACCAATTTTCTTGCATTTAAACATTTAGCAATCCATCTCGACTCGATTCAAATCATTAACGTCACATATTAAAGTTAATTAACCTTCTTCATTTTACAGAAATTGGCATAAAGCCAAAACGACAGTGCATTTGGAAAAATTCCACAATTTTACATTTAGGTATAAAACCGATTTTCTTGCAGATGCACATTTGGCAATCTATGTCGAATGGCTTCAAATCATTAGCTTCACATATTAAAGTTAATTAACCCTCATCATCTTACTCAAGTTGACATAAAGCCATGACGGCAGTGCATTTGGAAAAAAGTCCATAATTTTACATTTAAGTATAAAATCGATTTTTTTGCACGTACACGGTTAGAAATCCCTATCGAGTTGATTCAAGTCATTAGCTTAACGTATTATATTAAAGTTAATTAACCCTCATCATCTTACTCAAGTTGACATAAAGCCAAAACGACAGAGCATTGGGAAAAATTACAGAATTTTACATTTAGGTATAAAACCGATTTTCTTGCATATACACATTTAGAAATCCACAACGAATTGCTTCAAATCATTAGCTTAT